>NC_141687.1:1330520435-1330757935 GCF_964263255.1 Lissotriton vulgaris
TCTCCCACCGCAGCTGCGCTATGAGAGGCTCCGCCTAAATAGCCCCCTGGGAACAGCTAGAGCGCTAACCGCTCCCGGAAGTGCCTGGCCCTCACCTGTCCGCCCTCCGCTCAACGGTAACTAATTACCGAGTCGGAACGAGGCGGGCAGGAAGTGGGATCGAGACCAGCACTCCGGTAAATTAGAAGAAGTTAAAATAGTATTAAACAGGTTTAGTGCGCTGATCGCTAAAAGTGCGCGAGTATTTATAAAAATCACAACAATCTAAAAATGCGGCTATATTAATGCAGCTCTACAATGTCACTCTGTAGTTCGTATTTCCTTGCAGCAAGCTAGCGGTATGGAGACACTGCCACCGTCTCCCACCGCAGCTGCGCTATGAGAGGCTCCGCCTAAATAGCCCCCTGGGAACAGCTAGAGCGCTAACCGCTCCCGGAAGTGCCTGGCCCTCACCTGTCCGCCCTCCGCTCAACGGTAACTAATTACCGAGTCGGAACGAGGCAGGCAGGAAGTGGGATCGAGACCAGCACTCCGGTAAATTAGAAGAAGTTAAAATAGTATTAAACAGGTTTAGTGCGCTGATCGCTAAAAGTGCGCGAGTATTTATAAAAATCACAACAATCTAAAAATGCGGCTATATTAATGCAGCTCTACAATGTCACTCTGTAGTTCGTATTTCCTTGCAGCAAGCTAGCGGTATGGAGACACTGCCACCGTCTCCCACCGCCCAACCATGTCCCTTCCTGCTCAGTCACAAAGGCCAGTAGGCTTCCCAGCCTTTACGCGACCGTGCCTCCAAAACCATTTAGCTTGACCGTATGCCGGCACAAGCACCCAGAGTGAGTTAGGATCTGCCATCACCTGCTCCACTGACTGTCCATATCCTCGGTTTTACAAATATTTCAGAATGGCTAACATTCGCTTTCTGGAGACTCCTCCACCCATGCACCTGCTAACAACTGGCTGATGGAGGGCCATCTCTCCTTGCTATGCCAGGAAATGTCATCCGTTGTAGCCAAAGGAGCCATAGAGAGGATGTGAGCATCAGAAGTAGGCCGTGGTTAGCACACCCACTACTTGTTGGTGCGCAAAAAAAGACAGACCTGTCCTAGCCCTCTGCCTCCTCAACTTGTTCCTAAAAACAAGCATTTACATTGCAATAGGTCTCACATTATTAAAGTTTGAGTTATTAGCATTGTAAATGGCTATGTCTTTTATTCATTTGTTTTTAAAACCTGCAATCGGTGCATAAACACGCACCTTGAACGTATAGTCCTTGCTTATGATGAGCAAGGCTGGCAGTAAAAGAGACTGCCAGCCTTGCTTCTCATAAGCATGGACTATAAGTACAATGCGCTTGTTTACGCACAGATGCAAATGAATAAAAGGCATTGTCATTTACATACAATGCCAATAGCTCAAACTTTAATAGTTCACCATGTACTTTTTACAATTATTCTACAGTCACTACCCATTCAATCACTGCCAGGTTGGCGTTAGGCCTTTCTGAGAAACAAAAAATATGTGGGTTTATGTCTGGGACTACTTCAAATGCAAGCAGGTACAGATGGTGCATTGTAAACCCCTGCAACTTAATCAACTTCTTTCACTGTCTGGAAATTAGAAAACATTATTTACTGAACTTCCTCTTTACTCTCAAAGTGATGCTGAATAAGGGAAACATCCACTACCCATTCGATCACTGCCAGGTTGGCGTTAGGCCTTTCTGAGAAACAAAAAATATGTGGGTTTATGTCTGGGACTACTTCAAATGCAAGCAGGTACAGATGGTGCATTGTAAACCCCTGCAACTTAATCAACTTCTTTCACTGTCTGGAAATTAGAAAACATTATTTACTGAACTTCCTCTTTACTCTCAAAGTGATGCTGAATAGGGGAAACATCCATAACAATGACCTACCTTTACAACGCAATTGTTACAACGCAACTGTCTTTACATCGCATGCCATTACAATGCATGCCATTCACTGTCAAGGAATAATAACACTCAGAGAATGATTGTCCAATCAGTACTTGTTCTTTAGAAAAAGGAGAAGTACATTTATTACACACACACACACACACACTACTAAATACTACCCAATAATTTACAAATATATACATTGGTAGATGTAAAAAAACACAGATGGCACTGCATGATCAACTCTGCTCCCTCCCCCCCCCCCCCCCCCCCCAATGTTCATACAAACATTTAAAGTAAGCCTATAGGCTAGATCAAAGGTTCAATATCCGCAAACTGCATGTTAAAAACACATCATTTTGTATTTAAATGCAATCACCAATAATAACAAGTCAATAGGAATATCTCTCACTATACCAACACAAAATGTAAAAACATTCCGATACAATTTAAAAATATATAGCACCCCTGAGGCACACAATATCAAATCATAGCTATTCTCTTGGCTATTGTTGACCCCCAAAAACAATCTGGTGGGTCTGGGCAGTACACATCTGCCAACTTAGCTCATCAAAAACCACCAAGTACATTGTCACACTCATCAATATACATAACACTCTATATACAAAGTCAGTTATGTGGATCGAACTTTAGTTTCACATTATTATTCCAGCTATTTAACAAACACAACCACACAACATTTATGATTGATTGAAATTCAAAGCCATCGGAAAAGGACACCAATGTTAAGAAAGCTCTGTAGTGGCAAGCTAATGATAGAGGGCGGTTTATGTTTTATAACAAAACTTAATTGTTATTGCCACATTTTCCAAATAGCCAGTTTTCTGGTTGGGTCTTCAAACACATTTGAGGTAAGGCTTACAAAGACCTAAGGAGTCTATGGAGTAGTAAGAAGCCAAAGTAATAAAAAAGAGTCTCATTTCCTACAGCAGAAACGTTCTTAGACGTACTGGAAGATTGAGCTGCTGACATTTCGTGACAGGAGAGGACCAAATGAAGGGACAGCGTTCTCTATATTATGCAGAAAGAAAATGCAATTTAGTAGCATAATTCCACCGATTTTGAAGCAGGATCACTTCACTATTTGCCTTTATTCACACAAGTTAACACTGTATGACCAAAGGTTTCACATTATTAATATCAGTTTAACACCTAAATGCAGCAATCAGCACCTGACACTCTGCAATTAAAGGCCTGCTACTGTGCCGTAACACGCGTGGTAGTTTTTTTTCCGGTAACTTTTGATCCATTGAAGCTAGAGGGTTTTTGTAAAATTTGCTATTTATGCACCTGATGGATTATGTGGCAATCCATAATTGCATTGAAAATGCTGTAGCCACAGATTTGCATAATTCAAGTGGCCTTGTATTAGTTCAAATAAAACTATAGTAAAAGTACGTTACCTAAAATACAAACTCAACGATTGCTAGAGATGCTGAGAAAAATAGTCAAAACGATGAAAACCACAAAACGCGTTAAGTCCCACACAAAACTCCAAATATTGATTTTTGTGCAGTCGCATACGCACGAACATTACTTTGCAGAACCACTTCTGGGTGTATTGTGAACCTCTTCTCCAATTTAATAGTGCGATCCCGCTTCCTCTCCCATCCGCCATGTTGGGTGTCTGAACTTGTTTGGGGTTGCGCTGCAACACCTGGAAATGCCGCTGAAAAGGCGGAAATGGGGTATTACCACCCGCCTTCTTTTTTCCCCATTCACCTGCGCAGAACAGACTGCGTGCGGGTCTGCTCTGTGATCAACCTATTAACTCAGCCCACTCCCCGCGGAGATAGGCAGTTCCATTGGGCTCCACCTCCAGCCAGTGGCGGCGCCTGTTTACCTCCAGCATAGAGGAAAAGCGCGCGGCACAAGCATGCCGTGCGTGGAGCTGGGAGTGGCAGGAAGAGTAGGGCGTGGCTTCGAGCGTGAACGGGCAAATCAGCTTGCGGGTGTGCGGCAGCGCGGGGCTGAGCGAGGCGCGGACATTGGGAAGAGAGGGCGTGCGGAGAGTGTGTGAGAGAGAAAGCAGCACGTGGTCAGGAGCCAGAGAGAGGCGAGCGGGCAGGGGCAGCTCGCGCCAGCAACAGCAGATCAGTGGGCAGGGAGTGAGCTACACAGAGCCTGGCGCTGCAGCAGGCACCGCACTGTGAGTCCTTTATACGCTTTATGCAGAACCAGGGGCATTCAGTGTGCGGCGGTGGGGGGGGTCTCTGTATGTGTGCGTGCTTGTATGTGCGCTCGTGTGTGTGTCTCTGTGTGTGTGCTCGTGTGTGTGTGCGAAAGCAGGGGGAGGTGTGGCTGTGTGTGTTGGAACTTCCCAGGAGACAGGAGATGTGCACACGCGCGCGGCCCGCTCCGATCCGATTCTTGAAGATGCGCGTGGCCATCTCTTGTCTCCTGGGAAGCTGAGCCGGTGACTATAGGTCTCTGGCGAGACAGCGCTTCGCGCTGTAATCGCCACGAGACCTAAAAAGGGAAGTTCAAGATGCTAACCGTAACTCATGTCCTGTCTGTCCTGGACTGTGGAGACTGGATGGTAGCATTGGACTTTCAGGAGAAATATTTGCACATCCCTGTCCTGTCTGCTAACAGGTGCTACCTGAGGTTTAAGGTCACCTAGACTAGAGCACTTTCAGTTTGCTGTGCTCCCCTTTGCCCTCACCAGCACTCCACAGGTGTTCACCAAAGTGATGACTGAGGTTGCTGCACAACTGCAGCGGGCAGGGATTCCAGGCTTCCCCTGCTGCAACGATTGTCTGTGAAGACAGGCTTGTCTCAGGCAGTCATCTCCCACTTCCAGACTGCGGCGGACCTCCTGCATTTCCTTTGATTCGCTATCAACGAGTCCTACACGGCTCACTCTCAAATGTTCCTTTTGATCTGCCTGTTCCTGAAACAGTGCAGTTTCAGCCATATCCTTCCAAATGAGGAGTCCAGTATATGCAGGCTAGAATACCAGTGTTTCCGCCCATGTCCTGAATTTCAGTGAAACTGACTCTGAGGCTGTTGGGCCTCATGTTCTCCTGCATCCTGCTAATTACTCATGTCCATTGGCATGAGGGCTCTGTAGTGGAACCTGAAGCTCGTGTGGGCACAGCAGCAGGGGAATCTCTCAGACCTGGTCCAGATCTCGGAGGGTTGATTGCAATTGGGTGAACTTCAGACCCCTCTCACTTCTCTAACTAGAACGGACTGTAGTGGCAGATGCGTCACTCCTGGGATGGACGGACATCTGGGAAAGGTGGACATCAGAGTTCTCCAGTCGAGTCTAGGCTTCACATCAACCTGTTGAAGCTCCGGGTGATCCGGTTGGCATTGAAAGCCTTTCTTTCTTCGACCAAGGGAAGGCTGGTTTAGGTGTTCACAGACAACAACACTGCCATGTTGTAGTGTAGCAAACAGGTATGGTGGTGTCATGGACCCTTTGTCAAGAGGCCCTGTGTCTCTGGATATGGCTGGAAAGTCAGGGCATTTCCCTGGTAGTTCAACACCTGTAGGCTCTCTAAACACCAGGGCAGGTGAACTTAGTTGTCGAAGCCTAGCGGATCACAAGTGGCATCTCCATCCGAAAGTGGTGCAAAATCTCTTTCAGCAGTGGGGAAAGCCTTGGTTAGAGAGAACACATAATGTCAGCAGTTGTGCACATTGAAGTTTCCATGGCAGCTCTCGCTCAAAAACGCTTTTTATCTGGAGTGGCGCTCCTGCCCCCTGTATGTCTTCCCGCTGATACCACTTCTGCCCAGAATTCTCAAGAAGATCAGGAATGACTGCCCAAGGCATTCTTGTGGCTCCCGACTGGGCAAGGAGAATCTGATAGAGGCATCTAGCAGCAGATTCCTTACCCAAGAATTCTCCCCAGGTGCCAAACTTGATCCGAAGGTTTTTCTGAATAGTATCCCTCTGTGGAGGTAGAGGGCGTTTTGTGACTCCTTACTGACGTTCATGCATTCAACATCACCGAAGTCCTTATAAGCCCCTCCACGACGCACTGACATCAGTTTCTTCCTTTCCACGCTTACAACGCAGATCCGAAGAAGCCGTTACCTCAGGCCGTTTTTGGCCTACTTTGACGTTCTCATAGTTGAAACTGTGCTTTTTCTGTTCAAACCTCATAGGTCTTGTGGATGGCAAATGTCGTCCACGGTCCCTCACTCCATTTGTATGTGGTGTTGGGAGGTCACCATGACTTCTTGCAGTGCAACTCCTGTAGTGTACTACAACTGAAGGTGCTGCAGGAACATTGGATGAAGCTCCTGCCTGCGCGGCAGTCGCATTCACTGCCCTGTCCATTTGCGGGCCTGGTCCAGGAGCCGTTCTTGTGCATGTCACCTTCCGTCGTTCCACGGTCAATCTTGACACAGGTGGCTGAAGGCGCGGCATCCTGACTTCACTGTGCAGAGATTCCAACTTTCACACCCCTTTCCCGGGAGCGCCTTTGAGCCCCATGGAGGTGAGAGGTGCCACGACTGTGTACACACCGGCGGGTTGTGCCCTCGGGTTCAGTTAGGCCCTTGGGATCAATGGTCGACTCCATCTTGGTGTCGGTGCACAGGCCATTGGGGTTCCCACCTTCAGCACTTGTATCCGATCGGCCGACTTTGACGACTTCACCTTCCCCTGGAGCAGGCCTCATGGAGGTGAGAGGTGCCTCGACTATGTCCACACTGAAGGTTGTGCACTCGGCTTCAGTTAGGCCCTCTGGTTCGATGGTCGACTCCGTCTTGGCCCTGTTGCACAGCCCATTGGGGTGCCCACACCTTCGGTGCTTGTAGCCGATCAGCCGACTTCAACATCACCGATCGACATCATGCTAGTTCCATTTCTGACTTCAAGGCGTCACCTGTCGACTCCGAGTGCAGCACACATGGTGCCACCTATCTTGGACACCCTTCTTCCTTTTTCTGTGAAGTTTTCCAATGTTTTTTCTTTCCGAGGAACACTAGTTTAGGAGGTGATGGGGACGAGTTGGGGTTTCACCCCATAGAGGATCAGCCTTCTGTGGGGGATATCTGACTACCTGAACTGGGTGAAGCTATTGGATTGGAGTCTTCGGATGACTCAGGCGTTATTTCCCCTCCTGGTCTGGCTACAGAGGTGAGCTCCTCTTTAGCTGATATGCTAAGGATAGTTGCTTGGATTTTGGATTTCACTCTTCATTCTGTAGAAAAATCTGTTGATCCCCTATTTGGCATTCTCCATCAGGGCCCAACAGGTGTGGAGCTGGTGCTTCCCTATAGTGACGCCCTATCAGGCATTTTGTTGGGAGCTGGGCTAAACCCAAATCAGGGGCCCTGGTGGACCGATCTACATCTCACTGATACCATCCAGCCCCAGATAATCCGACCTGTCTCCTCCAGCACCCTATGGTTTGGTGGTACAAGCTGCTTCCACCTCACATGATGGCGATTGTTCTCCTCATGTTTCCTTAGATAGACATTCCAGGAGACAGGACGCTTGTAGCAGGCCTATCTACTCCTCCACAAGTTCTGCTTTGCGTTTCATTACGTCCTTTCATTGCATTCTGGACACTTTTCCCATATATTGTGGGATTCTTTGACTTGTATTGTATTTGATATTTGTTAAGCGTATATATCACCCATAGGTCTCATAGCGCTAATCTGTTGCCATCAATTCCGGATGACACCCTGAGCGATTCAAGATGTGCAACAGGCAGCTAAATTAATGATTAGATGTGGGATGAATACCATGCATTCGGTAGGTTGGGCCATGTCTTTTTTAGTGTCGCTGCGTCGTCGTGCCTAGCTACGGACCTTAGCTTTTTTTGGAGGCTGTTCAGACCAACTGGCTTGAGGTGCCTTTTAATGGTACCCACTTTTTGGTGCTCATGCCGACGCTGCTTGCTGCGTTTTCGTGACAGTCAGAGTGGAACAGAACTTAGCCATGCTCTTGCTCCTGTCTGTCTCTCAAAATCCACCTATTTCAATTTGTGTGGGGGATGTTGGTCCTTAAATTCAGTTCTTGATTGAGAATTTAGTGGCGGCGTCCATGGTTGTCTATCCCAGCTACTGGTGTTACCTGGTGGGTATTCCTGCTGGTATCAGTCTCCTCCTTATTAAACTGTTGATGACCAATTATGGTTCCGTTATGAGCCTACATGGGTTTCACACTGGTTGCATAGGTGTTCTGTTTCTCTGACTATGAGCTGTGTGCTCAAGAGATCGTTTTTCGTATTCTCTTCTCTCACAAGAATAACTACCTGTGTTACATGCGCTTTAGATCACTTCTGTATGCTTCTGCACTACTTCTGAGTGCCACTTTTGGACTCAACTTTACGAGCTCTGCTTCGCTTCCTCGCTGCTGGAACGTTTTACCTCAGCACTTCTTGCTGATAGAGAATGTTTAGTGCCCCTTGTTTGGACCTTTCACATTCCTCCCCCTGGAGAGAGTTACTGTGTAGCTTATTTCATAAGATCCCTTTCTCGTGAATCTTTTGTTTCTCCTTGATCCATTCAGAGAGTACCTTTTCTGATACCCTTCTTCTGTTTCTCCAAAAGCCTCAATTGCTGCTGGAGCAGTGACATGTGTGACAATCTCCTCTGGTGCCCATGTTTCATTCACTTCGTGTGATTTTCACAAGAGTGTTTAAAAACAAAAAAAGAAATTCTACCTCATTTCTGCTGATCGTCTTGTTTGTGGTTTTCTCCCTGTTCTTATCTGTGTGGTAATACATAAGTGCCAACTTTTTCTACCACCGGTCTCGCTGTCCTTACTCTGACTTTTCCTGTGAGGACACCTGTCATACTCACTTATTGCCTACAGTCAAGTCTTTTTCCCCTATTGCCATGAACATCTCCTTTTTCAGAGTTTACACACATGTGATTTCTAGGCATCTGCAATTCTTATCCTTTCAAACACTGTGTGGTCTCTTTTGTGTGGTAATATCTTTTGGTGAATTCCGTGTTACTTGAAACTGCTCCTAGAACATTATGGTTTAATCCTCTTGGACTTAGTTTCCTTGTTGGCTTGCTTGTTCCTTTCAGTGACTCTACTCTTTGGACTACTTATTTAATGTTGTTCTGTACGGTGTCCTCCTATCCTACCCTCAAGGATTTGTCATTACTCCTATGTGCGTTCTCTTTTATTGCTGGGGTTCCTTCTTTATGAAGAATATCCCCCTCTATTGTGTATTTCACTGCTTAACCCAGTTCAGTTCATAAGCTTTATTCGATTATTCAAAAAGACAATCATAAAAGCATACAGAATAAAAATGACACATAAAAATTATTACAGAATAAAAGAATTACAATATAATACATGAATTGGAACAACTCGAATAGGGGCAATACCATGGACATAGCAGCAACTAGATTATACAGGTGTTAGCAGTTGTAAACACAGAGTTTTTCTTAAAAAGGGGTTTGAGATAACAAGTACGAAGGTGCATATACAGTGGGCAAATTAGCATAAAGTGCAACTTGCTCTGTTTGGTGGTACCATCACACGGGCATGGAGTTGAAGTGTAGATTTTCATCCTCGGGAATGCCACCAGGTTATGAACAATGCCTAATCTCAGCCTTCTAAGAACATACTGATGAGACTGTCTGGTGATAACTTTTAAATACTTAGGCATGCCATAACCTTCTTCCTTATTGGAAAAATAGAAAACATGGGTTTAATAGTGGCTACATTTATCTTTACGCCTATTTGATTTATGTCCCAAGAAAACTCTTTTGACCTCCTGTTTAGACATATTAATGGCACATAAAGGGTCACTGTGGACATCCAGATCAAAAAATTCCTTAAAGGATGTTAAAACATAGTTTAACCACAGAATCTGGGGGGCTTTGTCCAGGCGAAGACAGTCTTGAATTATTCGCCTGGTAAATCCAGTTTAGTCTTTGGCCCAGATTGACCTCCATACCATAAGGGTTCTCAATCCTGTTAGGTCAGTCAAGTATTCCAACCCTACCTCTTTATGGATCAGTTCGGTGGATGCCGAGGGAGGGAGGCAGAGGAGTCTCTTAAGAAATACATTTTCAGCAACTTGCAGATCCCCTTGGTTCCAGTGTCCCCACACTCCTGAGCCATAGAGGGCAATTGAAGCACACCTGTGCCGATAGACATTCAGCATATCAAGGATGCCACGACTGCCTAGTTTAGCAGCAAAACAAAATACGCCTGAGGATCCCTTGCCCATCTTAGCCTTGACATTGAGTATCTCTGGGGCCCAAGACCCACTGTTACTAAAGGTTATAACCAGATAACAAAATTTGGCCACAACCTCAATTCGATGTTCCTTGAACTGGAATGATTTAAGTTGGTTCACCTTTTTCCCGCAAGCCATGATAAAAGTTTTAAAATTATTGATTTTCAATTTCTTCCCCTGCATAAAATCGTAAAAGTGGTTCATGAGTTTTCGAAGACCTATAGGAGTTCTTGAGAGTAAGACAGTATTTAGAATGATTTAAGTTGGTTCACCTTTTTCCCGCAAGCCATGATAAAAGTTTTAAAATTATTGATTTTCAATTTCTTCCCCTGAATAAAATCGTAAAAGTGGTTCATGAGTTTTCAAAGACCTATAGGAGTTCTTGAGAGTAAGACAGTATTGTCTGCGTAAAGCAGTATCGGGATTGGTTGCCCCTCGACTTGAGGAGCGTCAGCTTGGACACTCTTCAGGTCGGACTCCATGGAATTTATAAAAAGGGAGAAGAGTAGCGGGGCCAAGACACAAACTTGCCTAATGCCGGATTTAGCCCTGATCTTCTTCGTGCATTCCCCCGCTTGCCCAAAGCGGATCTGAGCTGACAGCTTGCTGTAGAGTCTAGTCAAGAAATAAATTATCGCTGCCGGTGCTCCCATTTCGAGTAAGGTTGACCACAACATAGTATGATCCACCAGATAGAAGGCACTAGAGAGGTCTGCAAAGCAAAGAAATAAAGAGCCCTGTTTAGCTTTGGTGTATTTCCCTATAATCAGATCTAAATTAATACACTGCTCAATAGTGCCGAGGCCCTTCCGGAAACCATATTGGGAGGCCGCAAGGATATTATTGGCTTCAACCCATTCCTCCAAACGTAGCAATAGAACCCTGCTCATGATTTTTAATGAGGAATCCAGAAGGGAGATAGGGCGGTAGTTCTTGGCCTCTCCTCTATCTCTCTTCTTGTAAATTGGCAGGATTATAGATTCACTCCTGGTGGAGGGAGTAGTATCGTTAACGGAGGCATTAAACACCTGGGTCAGGAGAGGGCTCCAAAGTGCCAGGTCAGTTTTGTACAGGTCGACCGGAACTCTGTCCGGTCCAGGAGCCTTCCCCCCCTTGCTGTTACGGATGGCATTATCTACTTCTTGAAGTGTAATCCCCAGGGGTTGATTAAATCTTGTAATATCAGCACAAAAACTATCCTGATCCTCTCTGGCTGGATCAAAGATTTCTGTAAAATATTGGACCCAGCTAGCCTCACTAACCTGGGCAGTTAAAACTGGGAATTCCTCCTTTTTGAGGAAAGGACTGTTGACAGTACTCCAAAATAACTTACTGTCACGCAGCTCTACCGCCTTGGTCAAGTTATCCCAGGCTTACTCCCTAAGCTCCTGTTTTCTACGGGTCAACTGTTGTTTATATGTCGCCCTGAGGAGTGTAACGGCATCCCTATCTCTAGGGTGGCTGGACAGAGCCCTCTTTAGATCTTGTAACAAATTCGTACAGGCTCTGTCAAACCAACCCAAAGCGGCCCTCTTGGATATACCCTTAGTGATAGTGAGGGACTTTTTGATTATATCGCTGAGTTTCTCGAAATCTGCAATAATGCACCAGGGGGCGGCATCATAGTCAAGACAGCGGAGTAACTCTTCGGAGCCTGCTCCCACTATTTTCCGCAACAGTTTATCAGAATTGTCCCCACACCATTTAATCCGAATGCCATTTTGCCTGCAAGGGGTAATCTCATCAACAATCCTACCCTTAAAACTGGACATAGACCCCCAGATGGAAGTTGACATAGTAATGGCATTATGATCGCTAATACCAAAATCAACAATGATAGGGACCGTACAGAGTGGGGCAATGTGTACCGATATCAGCAAGTGGTCAATGCTTAACCCAATTCTGGGTTTTCTTCACCAATGTGCCTTGCTATAATCAGGGCTGTCGGAGTGTTGCCTTTATACTTTTGATAGTTCGAATGCCCACCCCTACACCTCCCTTCCTGTGGCACATTTTTCCTCTTATCAACAATTGTTTTTCTTCATTAGGTTGTATCTCTTTGTTGCTTAGCTTTCATTGCGTGTTTCCATTTTGGAACTGTTCCCCGTGTGGGGATTTAGTCCCTATGAGACTATATGTTTTACTTTTGTCCGATCTTCTGTCAGCTTCTACTCTGTCGGATATGCATTACCATTGGATGATAAAGCTTGATATGTGTATATATCATATTTATGTATATGTCTGTGTATATAGCAGTGCATTATCTTGTGTATATATTTCTTTGTGTGTTATGCTACAGGCTTATGTGTAGCTTCCGTGGATGTGCCCTTCATTCTTATCTTGCAGTCTCATCTTAACTTAGTCACTATTTATGCTCTAGCTTTTCTTTCCACCTCCATGGGTTCTACACATGGAATGATCCCTTCTGTGTCGTTGGGTCTCTGGGGCTTTTTTCTTACCGCAAGCGTTGTGGCTGTCCATGCTTGTTGTTGTCTTGACTTTTTTCAGTGGTTGCATTTATCCATGCTCCTCCACATTGGTTTAATTCTAAGATACCTTTCTCAGTGTTCTCAGGACAGGTTTGCCGCTAATTCATTTGCTATTCTCTCTGGCCTTCCAAACCCCAGCTGCCTATAAGTTCTGTTCTTGGGTCCATTTTGCCCGTGTTTTGTGGAGTACGTGTGACTGGCATACTAGTTTTCTAAGTGAGGGCCATATAGCTTAGTGGTGGCATTGGCTGTTACTTTTGGGCTCCCAAGTCACAGCCAACAATGGGTCAGATCCCACCTTGGGAGTGTTCTAGTATTGTATTTATAATGTATATTGCCTACGGACATATTTCTGTTCCTCCGTCATGGGTAACGATATTGCCATGCTTTTCCCCGTCTTTATGACTTTACTTGCGTGTGGTTTTTACCTCGGTTCTTAGGGTGAAGTGTATGCTCTTGCTCAGATAATTCCTAAGAGCGTCCGGTCTCTTCTGTCTTATTATAACCGGCTAGTTCTGTTCAGGGATTTTTTAGTACGATCCATTTGCAGACCCTCCTCCGGGTAAGGTATTGCTTGGGTACCTATTCTAAGGTAAGAAATCTGCTGCTAGACCTCTCTATCAGATGAACAAATGACTTGCCTTTGGTAACACCTTATCTGGTAGAGACATAGCCTAGCCGTAGATTTCTTACAGACCCATCCATCCTCCCCTTTCTGCGAACTGTTTCTATCTACCTAAAAGATCCCTTTCTTGGTATTCGCATACTGAGCATTTTGACTTCAGAATTGTTGATTCAAAGAGATATTTTCTTTTATGGCACACTGTTTCCACAGCCAATTTCTATGATGACATCGCATTTTTATCACTGTAAATATTAAACTGAGGTCAGCATGTCGGGAGGGACTTATAGGGACTCGGGTGGCATAGCATGCATGGATGACGTTGACACGGAGTTGCACAACACCCATTACCGCCGTGCAGGGGTACTGCTGGGGAAAAGGTAAGGGGTCTGCGGCTAGACTCTGTCTCTACCAGATAAAGTGTTACTGAATGTTAGTAACTTGTTCATCTGGTTTCCTGAGCTCCTTAGCATGACCGTTGGTTCTTCATTCAGACTGCCCCTTTGGTATGATCTTCTGTCACAGCAGAAGGACAGGGTCCTGCAGCCGAAAATACGCATGCCCGCCTTCATGTTTTGAGAATTAGCAGCAACAGTTGACTGCTGTCGACCTTCCTGCTGAAGTCTGGGATGTTACTTTGGCAGCCAGGTGTCCCTCCACCAAGACGGTTTACGCCGCCCGTTGGGACAAGTTTGTGGCAGGGTGTGCATCCAAGGATATTGATTCTCTTTCTGTGTCCTCATCCCAGGTTTTATTGTTTGTTTTAGGTTCTCTGCACTGCACTATTGAATGTTATTTGTCTGACATGTCAGCCTTCTTGCATTTGCTTGGCCATCCTTCCTTGTTCAGGTCACCTGTGACTAGATTCTTGTTCGGTCTCCAACACACATTTCCTCACAGGCCACTCTTCATGCTCCAAAGGGATCTTAGTGTGGTTTTGAGTTTCCTTATGTACTCTCCTTTCGAGCCGCTGCACAACTGCCCACTTTGCCTACTTACCATCAAGACTTCTTGTCTAGTTCCCATTCAGTCATTTTAAGAGTCAGCGAACTGCAGGCACTATTTGTGCACTCTCCTTATACCACCTTTAACCCAGACTAGCTAGTGCGCAGGACCCATGCTTCCTTTTTAGGTCTCGTAGAGAGACCTATTACAGTCAAACCACAAAGCTGACTTCACGATGAGGATTTTCAACAGTTCACGTGAATCACGTGACCACAAGCTCCTCGTGCACAAGCTCGCATTCGATCATCAAAGGCAGCCCAGTCTCCCTCACACAAGCTTCTCCCAGCAGGCCGTCCACCCCCCTTCCTCTCCATATGGTCGCTCGAGTTGCAGGCAGCCCACCCCCTCCCTCTCCAATGCCTGCCTTCCGTGACTCGCATTCCATCATCAAAGGCAGCGAGAGCTTCAAAGGCATCAGATTCCCCGCCCACTGCTTCACACTTCACGGCCGCCAGGGAATCTGATCCAATATATAAAGGAGACACTGCTGCGCTGGCCGCCTGCCAGGGCTTAATTGAATGTGTACATGCTGCAAAGTGGAGAAGCCAGCATGATGCTCTGGAATTTGAACACTATTCAGAAATTCTCATGATCTAGTAGCTGAAATAACACTTGGAATCTCACACGCCACCGCGTCATCGTGTTACACATGGCACCGAAATGCGATTCCAAGAAACAGATGCAGAGTTTTAGAGCCCTTCTTTTCACAGACATGGGCTACTGCCTGCCTGCGACGGTTTGTTCGCCCCTGCAGGATTTAAGCGTGCATAAGCGCGTTGGCTGAATTACTCAAACTGCGAGAACAGGCCTGCAGGCTCGGCGCTGCTCGCCAACTTACGAGCAACACTCGTTTTAAACCAGTTTGGTGCCTATTTGCAATGTGCTGTGCAAAACTGTTGTTTTACTTCAATTAAGGACGTAATAATAACACGTGCAGCAAGCTTAAATTTTGTCAGGATCCCCCGGAACACTTAAGACTCTCTTTAAAAAAAAAATCTACAAACATTGTAAACACGTTTGTTTTGCTTCCTTTTCTATTTTAAACGCCTTACTTTATCACAAATGTGATCTCGGCCTCCGGCGCTCCTACCAACATAAATTAACAAGTTGTTGTCACAAGGCTTCACAGGAACCAGACCACCGACGCCATATGAACAGCAGGCAGCCACAACACATCTCCCCCACTACTCTTTTCCTCCAGGCTGTGATTTGTTCCTCATACGCTTCTTTCCAATATCTCATTTGTTTCCACACATTTTAAAGCACTTTCTATAACATCCTTCTGTCTCCTGTACCTTTCTCTTCCTTCAAACCCCTATTTCCCCTTAAACTCTCGAATAAAAAAAAACTAAACTCTATCCAGTTCTCCATTCTAGTTCCTTTGTTCTTATTCCCGCCACCCCCTCATGTTACAGCTGCTTTTAATACAACAAAAGCCTCCACCAAAGCCATAATTATCGCCTGCAGGGAACTTCTGGATTAGAGTACAAACAGGGCTGTAATGTTATCGCCTGCAAGGAGGGACGGTGTTGTCAAAATTCTTGTTGGGATACGCGCAGTCGCTTTCACCAAAGGCACAGTATATGTAACGTAGCAGTGGACTGTACAAGAAGTGACTGCAGTGTGTACTCCTCCGGCTATAGGGTAATAACGTTTTTTCAATTTAGCTACAACCACAGTTATAAACACCAGAGTGCTCATCTTCAAACTCAACTGCATTTAAAGGAATAAAATGCAATGGGACACTTGCGCTTACATCCTTCTCTGCCCACTGCCTCGGCACACATACAGAAAATGTCATTAAACAAGTCACAAGGCTCATTCCCGCCACCCTTTTACATTCAACTGCTTTCAATCTAAAAGAAATCTTCTAACAGGTTGGCCATTGTGCAGAATAGCATTAGGTGCCACGGTCCGCATACAGCGCCTTTACTCCACTACTATTCGTTTTGTTGTGATGAAAGTGCTGTGGAAATAGTGTGTTTTCAGTTATGTGGTGTGCGAACAGACGTGTGCATTTACGCACACTAACGTGCATCTGAGGTGGGGCTGAGATTAGTGCTGCGCAAGCAGTGCATAGTCTCTTGCACAGGAGCGCCTACGGTTACGTGATGCTACTGCCCCGCAGGCGAGCGGGCAAAAAACGAATGTGCATATAGCCCTCGGTATCCCTCGAAGCACAGTAGTATGCGCTGTATAACAGAATGCTATAGCGCCTAGAGCCACCGGCAGCCGTCTCTTGGTGCTGGGTTGGACACTGCAGTTGTGTTTTGGTACAGTTGGAGCCATACACAGATATGGTACAAGTTGGTGCATCTGGCGCCCATTTAGCGCACAGAGTCAACGACAGCCGCCTCTTGGCACTGAATCAGTGTATTTGGTACCTATGTAGTGCCCGGTGCTGCCGACATGCGCCTCTAAGCGCTGGCGCCATGAAGATATGGAACTGCTAAGGTATGTTTGGTGCTTGTATAGCGCCCGTGCCACCCCCAGCCGCCTCTTGGCACTGAATGAGTGTATTTGATACCTATATAGCGCCCAGTGCTCCCGACATGCGCCTCTAGGTGCTGGCCCCGTGAAGATGTGGAACAGATGCGGTATGTTTGGTGCTTGTGACTACCACAAGCTCTACAGATACACAGAACAGACACGGCTTACACAGCTGCAGTACAAGTGTATTACCCAAGTAGGGCAAGCCACCTCTTTCTCTTTCTCAACTTGCTCACACGCTCCAAACCGCCTCACTACTTAACCACACAAAAGTATCAAATACTTAGCAACAACATTCTGCCTCCACTATCTCCATGCAAAAGCTTTCATTGTAACAGCAGCCAGGGAGCCATTAATTTGCATTATCTTTATTAACACCATCACTGCTAATGATATTTTCCTCCTGTGCTGGAATTTTCAAAAGTCCATTGATCATGACGAGCTGGGCTCGTCATCAGCCTGGTAGGAGGCTACTTCATGACGAGCCCAGCTCGTCATGAGCCTGGAAGGGGTTAAAGTAAAAAACGGTTGTGTGTAGGAGCTTGAAACAATACAAATGTTTAGTAAGTCTCCTGCCACCTAAACATATGCACATGCTCTACCTTTGCTTCCACTGTTTGCTTACTCCCTTTTTATGTTTCATAAATTCCTCGTACTTTATTATGTACAGCATGGTATTAACTTTCCTTTTTTTCGCTTTTCTTGCCATAACACACAACAATCCGTATTTTGTTCCCTTTGTCCTGCACTCTGTTCTGCCACTTAACCTTATATTTTTGCCTCCCGATGCCTCTTCCCGTAGCCCACACTCTGTCCTGCCACCAATCCTTATATTATCCCCTAGCCCTGCCTTTCACTCTCTCCTGCCACTTAATCATATGCACACGCTTTAACTTTCTTTGCGCCAAGTTTCTCCTTTCCTCTTTATCTTTATTAAATCCCTTGTGTTTTATTATCTGCCACATAGTATTAACTTTGCTTTTGTTGCCCTACCTCACAACACTCACGTATTCTGTTGCCTCTTCCTCACACTCTCTCCTAACAATTGTCCTCATAATTGTAACTCACCGTTCCTCTCATTCTGCCCACGCACTCCTTCCTAACAATTTTCCTCAAAATTCCACTTCATCATGCATCTGCCATGCACTCTGTCCTAATACTTATCCTCATTTTCTTAAATAACCGTGCTTTTCTGTCTGCTCCCCCACTCTGTCCTGCCACTTATTCTCATATACTTAACTCGCCCTGCTTGTCCCTCTGTCCCACGCTCTTTCCTTCTACTTACACATTGCTCTCTACCTTTACAAAACATAGCATAGCATAACAAAACAAAGCATATGATAGCAAAACTAAACATAGCATAGCATAGCATAACAAAACAAAGCATAGGATCGCAAAACAAAACATAGCATAGCATAACAAAACATAGCATAACATAACATAACATAGCATAACAAAACACAACAAAACAGCATAGCTTAACAAAACAAAACATATCATGGCTGAACAAAACATAACAAAACATAATAGCATAGCAAAACACAGCATAGCATACCAACACAACAAAACATAGCATAGCATAACATAGCATAGCAGAGCAAAACCTAGCATAGCATAACAAAGCATAGCATAACAAAACATAGCATAGCATAGCAAAACATAGCATAGCATAGCATACCATAACAAAACATAGCATTACAAAACAGCATAGCATAACAAAACATAGCATAACATAACATAGCATAACATAGCATAGCATAGCAAAACATAGCATAACAAAACATAGCATAGCATAACAAAACAGCATAGCATAGCATAGCATAACAAAACATAGGATATCAAAACAAAACATAGCATAGCACACAGCATCATTCAGTGGCACCACAACATCACTGAGCTCCACCACAGCATCAATCTGTGCAACCATTCAACAACAACTGGTTCAAATATGTTATCTCAATGTTTCAAGCTTTATTACAAATGTAACAAAAAGATGTTAATGTTTGACATATGTTCTTGGATTTTCGTCACAATAAAATACACTGAACATAATCTTCACAAATGTTATTTACAAAAGTTTAAGCTATTGCCATTATAAACTACAGTAACTTTTATTTAAGTATTAATTATTAAAAAAATTAACAAGCATTAGAAATGCAATAGGTCTCGCAGCATTAGAGTTAGTGCTTTTAGAATTGTTAATGGGTTTTTTTGTAAATCTTTAGCATGAGGTTGAGGGTGAGTGAGGGTGAGTGAGGGTGAGGGTGAGGGTGAGTGAGGGTGAGTGAGGGTGAGGGTGAGTGAGGGTGGGTGAGTGTGAGTGTGAGTGGGGGTGAGTGGGGGTGAGTGTGGGTGAGTGTGGGTGAGGGTGAGGGATTGAGGGTGAGGGGTTGAGGGTGAGTGAGGGTGAGGGGTTGAGGGTGAGTGAGGGAGGGTGAGGGGTTGAGGGGTTGAGGGTGAGTGGGGGTGAGTGAGGGTGAAGGTGAGTGAGGGTGAGTGGGGGTGAGTGAGGGTGAAGGTGAGTGAGGGTGAGTGAGGGTGAGTGTGGGTGAGTGTGGGTGAGTGAGGGTGAGTGAGGGTGAGTGTGGGTGAGTGTGGGTGAGTGTGGGTGAGTGTGGGTGAGTGTGGGTGAGTGAGGGTGAGTGAGGGTGAGGGATTGAGGGTGAGGGGTTGAGGGTGAGGGGTTGAGGGTGGGTGAGGGGTTGAGGGTAACGGCACGTGGTCTGACATGTCAGGGGAGTAATCAACTTAGAAGCAGAGTTCAAATAGAACCAATGTCACAAAACTAACGGAATACCTATTTTTACTACGTGTTAGAAATGCCGCATGTCCCTTAGCGAAATGCCACACTGGCCGTGACCCGTATGACTGGCACCTGTCCAGCCTGAACCCATGGAACAGGGGTAGCAGCAGCCAAAAGTGTGCGCCGTCTGTCAAAAGAGTACATGCATATGACAGCCAAAGCCTCCCTCACAGCCGAATATCGCTTTAGAATTCTGTGGGCTGGATCAGGATTGGCTGAGGTGTCAACAATACTCAAATCACAGGCCGTCTTACACATTGGTGGTACCGCCTATTCCTAGACTCCGCCACGCACTTGTAAAGCCTTTCAATCGGTTGATATTCGACCCGGAAGTTCTAAAATTATACATCCGTTAAAACTAAAACAGATCAACACACGACGGAATTGTTAAGCTGAAATCACAGGCGGTCGTGTAAGTTGAGGAGAGGTGGTGGCCCCCTAAGTAAATGCGCAGAAATACAGAGTAAATATACGTGTCTGCCCATGCTAGGTGGGTGGTTGAGTGCTCAATTAGGATGGGTAATGAAAACCCCAGTCGAAGAACATTTGCAGATCAGTGTGACTGAATGTTCTTAGACTGAATGAAATAAGAAGCGAGGAAGGGCAAGATTCAAATGCAGTGACCACTTCGGATGATTCTCATAATTTTAATAAATGACTGTTATATTACAATTTTATTGTCCGCTGACGGTAGTATTGTTATAGTAGCCCGATTGATACAGACACTGGGATCCATTCAGAAGATTTTTTGGGGGGTGGCGTGGGTTGAGGTGCTGTAGTATTGACGTTAATTGGCAGAAATGTGTACGGCGGTCAGCATTAAAAAGAACTGATTCCGCATGGATGATATCTGTCGATTTAAAATTAATGTGCTAGTTTGCCGGCATACAGTTAAAATGGTATTAATTTGGTCTCGTTTGAACTCTCAGCTGAATAGGAGTCGGCGGTGGCGTGCGTTTCAGTTTATTTTACATTATATTGGTAAACATGTGAATGTCGGGGTAAAATATTGTTTACACCTTCTCTCAGGATGTTTCACTTAGTACTGCCTAAACGCACTAATTTGCTTTGAGTTGATTAGCTGTCCGATTGCATGTTTACATTGGTTTTGCGTATTTGCGCAAACACTGTACTAGCTTTAAAACTACTTATTGGTTTTAAGATATACTGTAGACGTAATTATGTATTGTAGGGTACAATGATTGATTGCACGTTTTCTCAGGATATATTATTCTACGGGCAGGGCAGGGGAGGGGGCGGAGAGGGGAGAGGTGCGACACGGCAGGCAGGGGAGGAGAGTAGGAGGAGGAGGGGGGAGGAGAGTAGGGGAGGCACGGCCTAGCGGCAGGCAGGCAGGGGAGGAGAGGAGGAGGGGGGAGGAGAGTAGGGGAGGCACGGCCTAGCGGCCGTGCAATCAAGTAGTGAGGGGGCGGAGCTGGGGGAGGCTGTGAGAGAGAGTAGGCAAGGCAGGCGGCTGGGGGCATGTGCACGCGCATTTAAGCTCAATGCGCATGCGCATTGAGCTTAAATTTCTCATGCACTGCAAGGAATCGCCACGATTCCTTGCAGTGTGGATAAAGAGCGGATAAGTGCCAATACTCTCGCCTTGCTCGATGCGCATGCGCATCGACAGGCGAGACCTAAAAACCATTGTTATTTGTAATATCAATACATGTAAGTCACGTAAACACATATTGCATTACAAATGCTATAGGTGTCACATTTGCAAAAGTTATAACTATTGGCATGGTAAATGACAAAGCTATTAATTTCGCTATTTTCAAAAACAAAACCTAAATAAAAAACTTGTCATTTACAAGACCAATAGCTCAAACTTTCCTAATGCGAGACCTATTGCATTGCAAATGCTTGTTCCTTAAGGTTGTGATGCCTCTTCATATAGGTCAGACCACCCCCTTGCCTACCCTCTTTAAGCAGCCACACTGCTCTAAAGAAGAGGAGAGACTCCATAGTCTAGACAAAACAAGATTTTGGTTTTTCAACCCAAATCACGTTCCCGAAGGATGATCAGTTCTTTGTAGGGGATGTTGAGGCTAAGAAAGAGGGAAGGCTTTGCAAAAAAGGACCATGTCACCATGGCTAGTTCTCTACATAAAGATCTTATACCCTTTGGCCAAAATGCAAACCCCTAAGGCTTATTCTACCAATGCAAAGACTGCGTCCACTGCCTTAGCTTGCAGAGTCCCTGTCCTGGATATCTGTCAGGTAGAATGAAAAATTTCCTAGCTAACGTAATGGAAAGTTTCAATTCTATTAAGGACTCTGGGGCGAGGATTACGCTATTCTTTCTTCACTTTATTGAATAGCAGCCATTCAAAGTTAAACAAACCGCAGATCAATACCGGCCTCTTTCATCACCCGACGGGCAATCGTGGGGGATGAGATCCCCTTGTGAGGTTTCTTGAGAGCGATAAGCAACTGCCGCTCAACTGGGGGACGGAACTCCTCCGACATTTCCTCATAAGCCTTAAGGCAGGCAACAACGCACAGTTTAGGGTAGTCTGGGAAGGCCGGATACGATATAGAGGTTGCCCCACACTTCGTCCGCCTCTGGACCGTGAACATAACCCCAGAAGGAGAAAAAAACCTGCCCGACACATCCAGGGCTCGAACATCTGAAACGCGTCGGCAGGATATGAGGCAGAGGAGCATAGCCACTTTGGCAGATAAGTCCTTCCTGGACAGGAACCTGTTGGGCTGCCAGGACAAAAACAAATTGAGAACCTGATTAACGTCCCACAATTGCGAGGCTCAGGAGGCAACGAGAGACAGATGCCTCGGAGGAGGCGACAAACCTAGGGGTGCTCACCCACCGGGGAGCCAACCACCATGGAATGGCCAGCAGAAACGGCGGATCGGAAGGTATTAATGGTTCTGTAAGCCAAACCTTCCTACACCAAGGCAGCCAAGAAATTCAGTATAGCCCTCACATCCGCTGCCACGGGATCAAAACCCCGTCGCATACACCGGTGAACCCATCATCTCCATGTGGAGCTGTACTGCTTGATTGTACCGTCGGCCCAGGACTTGGACATGAACTTTTCAGCCGTTCCCTAAAGGCCTGGGACCGCCCAACGTCCCCTGTAACCTGCCACACCATCAGCGCCAGGGAGCCTTGAGCGATGAGTGGGTGGGGAACCCCTTCGGGACTGAGCAGAAGAGTCCGAAATCGGGGAGTGGGATTGGAGAATCCCAAGAAAGTTCCAGAAGAACCGTAAACCAGACTTGAGATCTCCAAATTGGCGATATCAGCACCACCTCCGCTCTTTGGCGACGAACCTGGGCCGAGACCTTGGTTAACATGGCGAACGGGGGAAAGGCATACCCTATCCCTGCTGTACAATCCTGCATGAACACATCCGTGGCAGTCGCCAGAGGATCCCGTCTCCAGCTGAAGAACCGGGGAATCTGGAAGTCCAAGTGGGAAGCAAAAAGGTCCACCGAGACTCTCCGAATGAAGTTTCCACAGGCTCACGTCATGAAAATGGCACGAGTGGAAATACGCCACCTGGTTGTCCTGGCCCTGAAGATACTCCGCGGTCACCAAGACCTGATGGTCCAGGCAGTACTGCCAGAAGTCCGCTGCCAGATCCAACAGTGCTTACGACCGTGTGCCCCCAAGATGGTTGATGTACCAGACGGCCGAAATATTGTCCATCTTGAGGAGAACACAGGATCTGACCAAATCCCTGGTCCAGCACTTGATCGCGAAAGAGCCCGCGTGGAGCTCCAAACAATTGATGTGCAGTTGCTGCTCCTGTTGAGACTACACACCTCCAGCAGTGAACTCTCAACACCGCACCCCCAGCCGGATCTGCTGGCGTCGGATTCAATAACAAGATTGGGCACGGAACCACAGATCGCCCATCCATTCCAGGCTTCCATATTGGTGAACCACCACTGGAGCCCCTGTGGCTTCGGCAGAGAGGGTTACCTTCTGAGAGTAGGATAGACCCTTGCGCAGATGGCGGGCCTTGAGGCGCTGGAGGGCCCTGTAATTTAGAGGGCCCCGAAAGATCGCCTAGATGGAGGCCGAGAGAAGCCCCACAGACTTTGCCTCGTTGACCACGAAGTCCGGGCTTTGAAGGAGGTTGACTGCCGTCTGAAGCTGCCGCGATAAGGCTCGGGGACACTGAGCCATCAACAGGATGTCATCCAGGTACACAATCAAACGCATACCGGACACTCGCAGACTTTCAAACACGGGCCGAAGGACCTTGGTGAAACACCAAGGTGCGGAAGACAGGCCGAAAGGGAGAGTGGTAAACGTGTACACCTTGTCCCGCCAGGGGAACTGTAGGAAACCCCTGTGAGGAGGAAAAATGGGGATCATAAGGCTGGCATCCTTCAAATCTGGGTGCGCCATCCAGTGGTTGGGTCTGAGAAGGTCGCGCAGAAGAAGGATCCCCTCCATCTTGAAGTGGCGGCATACGAGCCACCCATTGAATTCTCTCAGATTTATGACCGGACGTTGAGTTCCATCCGCTTTGTCCACTAAAAAGAGGTTGCTGAGAAAACCTCTGGGATGCGGGAGGGACTCCACGATCGCCCCTTTGTCTAGTAGAGATGCAACCTCTTGGTCGACCAGCACGGTGTCTGAGGCCGAGAAGAATAGAGCGTCCCTTGTGACAGAAGTCCATCCTGGAAAAAATGCGCCAGACGGCCCCCCACTTTTAGATGGGAAGAAGGGAGAACACTCACCGGAATTGTTGGAGGCTCCATCGCCTCGGTGTTTTCCTCGATGTCCCCTGGTCAGGTAAAAGTTTCCGAATCTGGCCTGGTCCTGATAGTGTCCGTTGCCAGAGTCTTGCCCCCTGCCCTGATTAGGAGGGCCGGACGAGCGGCCCCTGCCTCCTCCGGGCCCCCCCGGAAAACCCGAGGGCGGAAGACCTTGCGGAGGGAAGATTGGGCCCTATCTAGGGACGTACATGTATTGACAAATCTGCCCAACTCTTTTTTTAAAGAGCTTTCCGAAGAGACCCCCTTGGGCAACGTAGCCAGCCTCCGAGTCCGCCAAATTCCCCAGCTTGGGGTCAACCTTAATAAATAAGCTCCTGCGCTTTTCTGTAGAAAACACACAGTTGGCGTTCCCTAGGAAGACCACCACGCATTGGGCCCAGGCTGACAGATTCTCAGAAGATATAAGGGACCCGGTCTGTTTGGCCTACTCCGCCATGTCCAATATCTTCGTAGCGGGGCCTAGGACATCGAGGAGCTTGTCCTGGCAAGCACGCCAGGGTCTGTCAATCCCCCTCTTGGGGTCCTTAACACATTTTTGGAGAAAGGTGGCCATGCGTGGATCTATCTCCGGGGTAGTCGCCATTTTCTCCTCCAACGAAGGCCGGGGACACTCTGCCCTTAGACAGTTCCTGGCTGTCGCCTTAAACGGCCGGCGGATCCTGCTGGCCACATACTGGCACACTTTCTCGGAAGGAGCCCAGTCAGATGACCGGGGATGACGAATATCGTGGGGGTCAAGCATGTCGGAGCAGAGATTCTGCGAGTTCGAAGCGGGGTCCGGATGGCCCGGGCGCAAGGGGCGGTAGTTACCCGCCTCATTGTACGCATCGTCTGTCGCGTTATCCTCTGTGGCCGCCTTGCTTGCTAAGAACGCCTGCTCAAGGCGGCTGATAGCGTCCAAGTCCACCCCAGAATCTCTGGGGCGCTTAGCAGGTGGGGGCTGTGAAGACAGGAGCTGTCACTCTGCGGGGGATCCGCCGTGGCTGGTCGAAGGAGCGACAAGGGCTTGGGACGCCCTGGCTAACTTCTCACAAGCTTTCTCAATGCGGCGAGACAGGCGGTCCTCTAAAGGTTCCATGGCCTGCTCCACCGCCTTATGAATGGAATAGTCCACAGCATCGTAAAAGTCCTCATTCTACTGGAGGGAAGTGAGGGGATCCTCCTCCCACTGACCATCCTGGTAGGGCTCATCCTGATACTCGTCCATGAGCAAGGAAGATGAAGCGCCAGACTGGTAAGTGGGCAATTGACCGAGGGCGTAACCTCAGATAAAGGGAGGCTGGTTGTCAGCCTGAATGCAAAGTGGGCAATGCTGCTCGCATTGGTACTGGGCAGAAATCCTGGGACTGTCAGCCCTGGTGCAGTGAATATAGGGGCAGCCTGCCAAGAAAAAGTGTCCCACTACAGACTCCCTCGGGAGCGTGACAAGGGCCTACTAAATACGGACCCCCGGAGGGCGGGAACCACCGCTATTCAAATATGTTTATGTTTATTAAAACTTTTGTAGCGCGCTCTGTTACCACGGGGTATCCTGGCGCGGTGAGTGAATTTTGAGACCAGAAGTACTGAACGGCAGATACAGACTTGCTAAATGCACAGGCGAGCGTTCGCGGGGAGTAAATAATTACAGCGCTGCTGAAAAGCAGTGAAACAGACCACAGAAGGGTGTACTGGCAGGCAAGGGTTCCGATCGGCACGCGTCCCCATTGCAGCAATGCGCGGAATGTCGGCGAAGTGTGCCAAGCGAGAGGACGTACACCGGCGCCCTCTGGCGACGGGAGGAGGCGCCGCGAGCCCACACCACAAGAACAGCCGTTAGGGAGAGTTAAGACTCCCACGGCCGAGCACGAACCGAGTAGCTGTAAACCCGCTCACAAATTAAGAGTACAATGGATTAGCCATACAGCAAGCGCCTGAAGCGCTGAGGGAGAAAATGCGCGGCCCGCCTAAGCGCTAACAAATAATGAAGATCACAGCATAAAACACAAGTGTAGTGAACACTGGGAACCATGAATAAACATAGAAATTAATGGAACTATAATACTAAGGCATAATACCACAGTGTAACAATCAAATATTAAGGCATAATACCACATAGAACAATCTAGCAAGCCATAGAGAAAAGGAGGAACTTATCTGGCTGCAAGTAGCGAAGAAAGAGAGACTGGAGAAGGACAGAGGACTACATACTCCTAGGAGCCCTGTGATTGGTGCATTGGAAGAGGACTATCTATCCATGGACACTCTATTGTTTTTGTGTAATGTTATTCCCTATGGTTCATGGGAATAGTGGTTTGTTTAGCTTTGAATGGCTGCTAGTCAATAAAGTGAAGAAAGACTAGCATAATCCTTGCCTCCGGTCCTGACTTAGAATTGTGGAAATCCTTGTACATATTCACCAAACATAACTGTTTCTATGGCCAGATCAGTCATCATGGGTACTTTACCTGTTCGGTCCTGCAGGACTTCTTGGTTTGATCCGTAGTCTTCGTCAGATTAGCAAATTACTTACCTTTGGTAGCGCCTTGTCTGGTAGAGACTCAGTCTAGCCACAGATTCCTTATCGACCCTCCATCCTCCCCGCTTTGCAGACTGAATTCATAGAATCAACCTTTTTAAGGATTTAGTAATGCACACAAGTGTGTCTGCATTCTTTGTGTCACTGCGCTTCGGGCGTGGAGAGGCTCAAAAATAAAACTGACGTCAGTGTGCAGAAGCGGTGACTATCTATGCACCACACACATCACTTTCAACGTGACCGTCATAGATGCGGAGCCGAAAAATACCCCTTACCGGAATTATTCGAAAATGTCCAATCCAGCCTGACGCATGGGGAATATTTTAAGGTAAGGAATCTGCAGTTATAAAGTCTCTACCAGAAAATGCATTACGGAGGACAAGTAACTTTTTTAACAGGGTGGATGAGCTCTGCCACCGAAGCCAAAATGAATGGCGGTTACGCCCGAAGGTGATGCAGGGCATTTTCCAGCAATTGGAGGAAACCTGGCATGATCTTTTTCCCCACAGCTGAGAACTTGAAATGTCAACACTTTTGTATGTTGGAGTTCCCAAAAAGGCTCTCCTTCACACTCCACTTGCAATGGAGCATGGGATTCTTGTATGCCTTTCTGCTGCTCCCTCTCCTGACCCGATTCTGATGCTGGATCCAAGTCATCCTAGTAATTCTGGATTGGGCATAGAGAGTATGGTACTCAGAACGTATGGGTCTAGGTACCATATGGGCCAGAGCCTTTGTCTGCCAATCAAGCTGCCGCTTTGGAAGGATCTCCTGTAACAGCAGCAGGGCAACACCCGGGCCTAAGCAATTTGCACATCCATGCGTGGAGATTGATCGGTGCAGATGATCTCCTTCAACCTTCCTCCTGAGGTCATTGATGTGATACTGGCAGCCACACATTTGTCCAAGAAGTCAGTGTATGTTGGGAAGTGTGTGTCTTGGTGTGGCACCCACCAAACTGATCCGTTGCAGGCCAAACTGTTGGATATATTGCTTTTTTTGTCTTTGGTCGAGAAAGGAATTGCTATGGCACTATTAAAGGTTATTTGTTGTCCCTTTTAGATTTTTCAGATCATCCGTCTTTGTTCAAGTCACCAGCACTGATGCATGTTCTGAAAGGCATGCAGCATGTTTCTGCCAAAGCCCTTTCTATTGCCATAGTGGGACTTGAATTTAGTCCTCACTTTCCTCATGTGTACCCCTTTGGAGCCAGTGCACAGTTGTCCATTGCACCTCCTCAAATGAAAAACGCATTTGCTGGTTGCAATAACATCGGCGCGCCTCATTATATCCCTTTTTACCCCCGACAAACTGCTGTTACTGGCTCGGCCAGCGTTCCAACCATAAGTGATGACGCCTTTTCGCATTGGTTAAATCCTCACTCTTCTGGTCTTCTTTGCGTTGGCTCATCCATGAAAGAGGATGAGAGTCTCCACCACTCAGGCTTCAAACGAATGCTGAGCTTTTACATTAATTGTACTGAGAAATATCGGGTGGATGATCAACTCTTTGTGGAGTTCTCTAGTACAGAAAAGGCCAAGGTGGAGCAAAAATAGACCATGTCGTGATGGATAGTACTCTGGTTTAAAATCTTATATAAAGTAGCTAAGAAGCAGCCTCCTGGAGGCCTAAAGGTTCATTCCACCAGAGCTAAGGCTGCTACCACTGCATTTGCATGCAGAGTTCCTGTCCTGGATATCTGTCTGGCTGCTATATGGGCATCTGTGCACTCATTTACGATGCACTGCTGCCTTGAAAGACAGGACATAGCCTGTTCAGGCCTGCACGTCTTTTTGATGTGAGTCATTCCACAGACCCACAACCTTGCAAAGTACTGCTTTAGTCTCTATTCACAAGGTGAGTTGAGGAATCTGCAATTAGAAGTATTACCAGAAAAACAAGCTATTTGCCTTTAGTAACATTCTTTCTGGTGAATACTCCATCGAACCATATATTCCTCACCACCCTCCCACTATCCCCGTTCTGTGAAATGGTCTTCTTTTCTATCTAAAACAGGCCAAGTTCTGCACACTGGTTGTTCCAATCTATTGTTGGTATTCGTGCCTGAGAGCACGTACAAGTGTATGAAATAAACTAATGTCCATGCGCCTGGGTGGAACTTAAATGCAGCTTTGTTTGGCCCTTTCAGATTAAAATGATGTTGGTGCAGAGCCACATGGTGGCACCCAGGAGTACTCCTGTTTTCCGATCCCATCTGTTGGCTTGGGAAACTCACAAGCTAAGCACTCTGCGGTTAAATTGTAGTGTAGTTCCTATTTTCCCTATAGGCCCTGCGCATTGGAATAACATAAACAGTAGTATAGACGTAGAAGTGCGGTCTTCCAGGTCTCTACTGACTATGCTAAACTTAATTGGGTTTGTTACCAACTAGCTCAGAGGTCACTGGAAACTTTCTTGACTGAATAGGAAGTGATCAGCTTCCCTGGTACAGACAAGAAGGAATTCAGTTTTCCAACAACCACATAAACATGACAACTTTGCTCCTTAGAATAAGAGTCAATCTCTAGAGTCGTGTGAAACAATAGACAGTTATTTTACTCAATCAGTTGTGCAGATTACTTTCACCAAGATGCAGAGAATAGAGAGATGGGCATTTTCAATAAAGGTATTATTTATTGAACAGTCTTTCTTCTCATGCAAGAGAAATGAATTGCCACAATTGCAAGACTAGTTATTATAAAAAGTGCGTACAGTAAAATGAGGATTGCGAAATAATACTGTAAAAGCATTGATATGGTTTCTTAGCCATACAATGGTTAAAATGAATAAAATATATACATTCATATATACATTTGACTAACGTACTCAACTGGTGCTTCTAACTACGCCTACCCCAGTGTACCTGACCTAAGCCTAATACTTGGGAGGGAGTAAGTAAGTCGCTTTTTTAGTTAAGTTGGTTTTGCCAAGGTTTGCTTCAAGAATTCTCTCTAAGGGTTTAGTCAACACCATACCTCTGGAATAGAATGTTGGAGGTCTTGTATCTCCTTCCAGGACTCGATATCCCAGTCACTCGCAAGAGTAGGCTGGAAACGCCGGAGCTGGATTTTCTCGGCAGGAGAAAAGACAGCGTCTCTCTCAGCGCGTCGAGGAGGAGGAGGGGCAGCGTCCGTGGGCAGCTTGCATCTGCTGGGCTCTGTAAGGGACAGCTGTTCTGCTCCTGTATTCACCACACCATCGCTATCATCGATGTCGTTGAGGCAGCGTTTGCTTAAGGCAACGTTGGTAATATTTATACCTGAAAGGTGCCTTGTTTGACGTAAGTTTTTGGACATAAGACGTCAATAAAGATGTCACTAGGAAGTGATCGTCTCTCAGTGCTCATTAGAGTTCTATTACTAATCAAAACATAGCAAGCGGGGCTTTCCCAGGTTGCTGAGTTTTATCTAGTTGAAGAACTCGGAGTGTAATCTAGGAATCTTAGATAGTGGCTTCTGCTGTGTCATCTGCTCTAATGAGCTGCAGAGAAAGAGATTCTGAAATGTGGCTCTGATCGTGTTAGGCCAGAGACGAGTTTCTGAAATATCGCTCTTAATCGTTTATTGCATTATAGGGGTATAAATGGATTATAGCCGTATAGGGGCATAAGGTCACAGTATTGATCGGGGCCCAAAATTAGAATGCGACAAAATAAAGCATGCACCAGTAAAAGCCTTAGATTTATAAGGAAAGTAACTTCAGTGATTGTACTCCTGTTGCCTGGCATATTGCTGCCAGCTGAGAGAGAGGTGTAGCTCATGCAGTAAAGGAGTGTGTCACTGCTGAGTGAGAAGCCCTAATTATCAGAGGCTGCAACTGCCAGAGAACACCTTCATGAGATCAGCCCGGAATCTGCGACTGCCATAGGCGGTCAAGAGGACTGCCGCTGCAGACACCTGGTGTTGATATAGAGATTCATCTTGCTGATTTCCTCAGAGACCATCATCCCAAGAGAGGCTGTTTGACGAGCCTACTCTTGAGAATAGACACTGTTGTAAGGGCATGAGCCAAAGCACTCCCACCACGCTGCCGGAAGTGCTACAGAAGCCAGCAGGAGAAATTGCTGGTAAAGTCTGCCCACTCAAGAAGTCTTTTTGCCAAAAAGGGGTAGAGAGATATTTAACTGAAGTCCTGCAGATCATGTGGGAGAAAATGAAGCTATCTGCACTGCTGCCTAATCTTAGCCTAAAACCAGTTGTGTATTGGGATTACACATACACAGTATTGACTATAGCAGGAGGACAGAGGGAATGGAGGGAAGACAACAGGAAGTAGGAGGTGTAGCACCTCACTGTCTGTCACGATGTATTTTCCATCCCTGTATGTCTCACATTAATTGTGATATTTAGTTCTGCTATGTGATCAACGTACATAAGGAAATAAACCATTAAAGCGTCCAAACATGCTAGTAGGTCCCAGCTTTCAATGGCGTTACCACACCTTTTGACTTTGCCAATGCCGTTTGCTAATGCTGATCCTCTTCAGCAACAAGGGAAAAAAGCTTATTTGCTGATGAGGAACAGAGTTCACAAAAAACGAAAAAACGCACGATGATGAATACATTGGCATCTTTCATCTTGCTTTCGAACATAAGCTTCATCAAGCGACAGTAGCTCCACCGCTATGATTTATACATGTGCATAAATCATGATGTGACAGAGCCATTTGCTTTTTATTTCCATTTATCATTCCAAGATGGCAAACTGAGCAGCTACCAGGCCCTCCCAAAAAATTGAGTAAAAACATTTAAATGCAACTAGGGAGAGGGAGAGCAATAGCATGCATAGTGGGCGATAAGAAAGTAAATCCTGAAGGGATTGTTTTTGGCTGTGTGTGGGAACCATCCTAATAAGAAATGCTCTGGGGTTTGTGGGAGCTCTTTGTCAATGAGATCGCCAAGTATCTGTCTTATCTCCGCCCAAAAAATGTGCATTGTGGGACAGCTCCAGAACATGTGAATGATATGTGCTTCCCTCTCTCCACATCTTGGGCATGCCGCGGTCTCTGTCCCGAAGTATCTCCTAATGTGGGATGGGGTGAGGTACGCTATATGAAGTATATAAAAATGTATTAATTTAAATTGCTAATTTCTAGATGCCTTTGGGGTTTGCTCTAGAATCCTGTCCCAATCCTTCTCTGGGATCTGCTTCCCCAGGTCTTCCTCTCACTGTAACCGCAATATCCAGTGGCTTCTGCATATTCTGCCTCATCGCCTTGTAGGTGCATGAGACAGTTTTGATCCTTCCCGCTGATAACGTGACGTAACTCCATCCTGCCAGTGCCTGGGGTTCTGTGCCACCCACGCCCCAGTGTTTTCTATTCCTTCTATTAAGGGCCCCATGTTTCAGGAACTAACCGCCTGGCCACTCATATGCCACTTGCAGTTCCTCGAAGGGTAGTAGTGGAGAGTCTTGGTATGGGTCCCCCATTACTTTCAGACCTGCCTCTTCCCAGTCTTCTAGCCCTACCCAGTGCTCTCCCTGGGGCAGGCACCGAATCATCGTTTTGGGCAAGTCCGGGGAGTAAGGGATCTTTGTGCCCACCCGCCTCAGGTATCTAGGCCAGCAGCGCACCACTACCCTGGTTTCCGCTGTGTCTCCCGACGGGTTCCTTCGTACCCGCAGCACAATCTTTGCAAGGCTTGCGGCGTCTGGCGCGGCCGGGTACTGCTCCCTATCCGGATTTCGCTCCGCCGCTAGCCACTAAATCAGCTAGTACAGCTGGCCAGAATACAAGTCAACCTATTACAAAGCTGGCAAAGAAGCTATGTTCCAGGAGAGATCGAAAGACAAAAAGAAAGAAACAATAAAAAGCCAAACAAATGCCAAGCAGTGGGCTGACCCAAAGCGTGCTATGTGTATTGCTGTTGTCCACAATAGGGTTTCAACAAAAGCGAACTAAAAGCTTCCCAGGACAGAGATCTAAAAAGTAACTTGATGTAATAATTTTACTCTCATCACACATGACATGAATTTAGGGTCTTATTTAGGGTTTGGCCGATGTGATTCCCTGTCAAAATGTAAATTATATGAAGTCCCCATAATATAATTGCCATAGGCTATACTGCACTTGTAAAACCACAAACAAGACACCAGCTGGTGATAGGATATCCCATCCGACAAATTTTAAGGAAGTCTTTTAGTTTCCTGAGTTGAAACTGTAAACATGTAAATAGCAGTGGATTCCTGTGTGCAGAAAATACAGCCTTAGAGGATTTTATATCAATTGAGAAATAACGAACCAAAAAGTATATGTGGACTGTAGGAAGCTGGCTTTTTAAGGTAGTATACCAAAACAAGTTATACTATGTAGAAAGTCCAGACAACCCTTATTAGATAAAAAAAATCCAAATGCTCTTTGTGGTAGTGTGGGCGAGCAGTTTAGGCTTATCAGAGGGTAGTGTTAATGCATGTGTTGAACCATAGAGTCAATAAATGAAGCACACACACAAGAAAAAACTTGCGACCAATTTTAGAAAAATAACACGTCTATATGTACTTAACACCAAGAACTTCGTAATTGGGTCAGTACTTTTCAGTTTTATCAGTTTTTGCATGCTGTTAAAAATGTTCACTCATGCATTTTTACGTGGTATGCTTTCCTATGGAGAAAGACACATTTACTGCATGCAGGTATTGGCAAACAAATCTCTGGGGTCCTCTTTAGGACTTAAGGTGCTAGTAGACCAAGGTCCAAACCACCACCAGCAGTCCAAGTTTACCTGCCCTGGATTGTCCAGGTGCAGAGGTGCAGGACTAGTTTGTAGCCTTTTGCGCTACACTGGAGGAAAAGAGGGGGGATGACCTAGAAACAGGCTGCAGAGGGGGACTTGGGCACAAGTCCGGGAGCTCCCAACGGGGGGGCCCGGTTCATGGAGGTCTTGGGAACAGGGGAGCACGCCGGTTGTCCTGAACTCTGGCCGGGAGATCTGGTGTAGGGGATTTTGATTGGCTGGTGCCCGTGTGTCAAAGGCACCCACAGTTCTCGGTTAGGCCTGTAAAAGGGGACAAAACAGGACAGCTGGGGCTTTCTCAGTGCTGGCCTCTGCAATGCTGACGTCCCTAGTCGGCTGCTTGGTCTTTTCTGCACTGAAGTCTGGATTGAACTCAAAAAAACTTAGGTTGCTGCAAGGAGTCCTGTACCCCAGGTGTTGGTGCAGGGTGGCTCTGGCTGGTCCTGCCGTTGTCTCACTTGATGGACAGACTAATCTGACCTCTTGGAGCGCTGTGATACCACCTGGGGTGCTGCTGCGTCAGTGGACCCGGTGGTCACCAGAATGGTGAACCGGACGTTGAGGTTGGTGCCTGCAGGTTGCAAGGAAGTGGCTCCTCCACTTCGAAGGACATGCTCACGGCTTGGCGAAGTGCTAGAGGCTCTCTGAGGCTTTTGGAAGATGCACAACTGCTGGCCGAGTTGGATTGTCTCGATTGTCGGGACAGGAGTAGGCAGGAGGGGTTTGGCGCCAAAATCCACCAGTAGTCTGCAGTTCTTGCTTCAGCTCTTCATGGTCCTACTTTTCTTGTCAGGGAGCCACCTAAATGCTCAATTTCGGGGCATTTAGGAGAGTGAAGGGTAGTAGCCAATGGGGACCCTTGGGGTCACAACACCCCTTATATGGTGACTTGCTGTGGAGTGTGAGCGTAATCCTGTCCCAGAATTCCTATTTCCACCAAAATCAAAATGGTGGAATCCTTTTTTTCGTCTGGTACATCAGGCAGCCCTCCTTAGGGGTGTGACAGGACTGGCAGTGCACCACGCCTACTTGCATATCTAATTTCCCACTTGTCCTATTGCCAGATGGGCCTCAGGGCAGGGTGTGGCATCTCCCAGGTCTGGGGGAAGCCAGGGTCGCATATCAAATGCGGCCGCCCTTGGTATACAGAATTACTAGTCATCCTGCTGGAGGAGGTGTAAAAATCTTCTGCCAGAGCAGGCATTGTTCCTGACCTCTGAAAGTGCAGGCCTTACCTCCAGGGGGTCAGAAACATGTATATTGAGACAGGCTGGACGATACCAGTCAGCCTCTTCTAAGGTGCCCTCTGGGTGCAGATATTAATAAATCCACTACTGGCATCAGTATGGATTTATTAAGACAAGGTGTTTGATACCAAACTCCATAGGTTTCAGTGAAGCCATCATGTAGCTGGGGAACTCTTATTGACCAGTGCCTAGTACATATACTTAAGGTGGCTTCCCTGTTCACTTGTGCTATTTAGCAATCGAACTAGACAGCTAAGGGGCATATCTGCTCATGCAAATATGTCCTCACATGTACTATAATGATCCCTGCCGTAGGGGCTGTAAGGCCTGCTGTAGTAGAGACTTCATATATTGCATGCAGTGTTTGGGGGGCATGGCACACAGGGTGTTTGCCATGTTGTGTTTTCACCTTTGACTGCAACATTTCACACGGACTGCACTGGCAGTCAGCATGAGTTTGGTGGCGTATCCCTTAGGGTAGCAGAATACAAGCTGCAATCCTTAGGAGCCCTCTTCAGTACCAACACCCTATTTACCAGGGGTTAGTTTACTAGCGACTTAAAGGAGTGCTAAGGTCCTTGCCAATTGAGGAACAATTGAACAGTTACCTTGTTTTAAGTAAAGAACACTGGCACTGGTGGCCTGGTTAGCAGGAATCCAGTACACTTCAGTCAAAATTGCATCAAATACCAGGCAAAAAGTTGGAGTGATCATGTCAAAAAGAAGGGGCACTTTGCTGCATGGACTAAAACCGTTGTGACAGTAACAATTGTAAGCCATATACATTAAACCAAATTGATTTGATTAAAAAAATAAGCTTTTCTTGCGTTTAATGTCCCAAACTTTGATTTAAGAGCTCAAAAAAGTAAAAAACCCATGCTTATGATTTATTTTTGTTTCTTGTAGGTTTCTCGAGACGGTGGAATTGCGGCACCAGCAATGGATCACCGTATTGGTGGTGATGTTGTTGAAGGAGGACGGACAGCACTAGATAACAAAACTTCATTGCTTAACACGCAGCCTCAACGTGTGTTCACAGGCCCTCGGGGAAGAGAATATAATCCCTACCCTTATACGGACACAATAAACTCCTACGACAAGACAGCTCTGAAAGAAGCAGTGTTTGATGATGACATAGACCAGCTTCGCGATGGTTTGTTAATTGATATGTTCTTGTTCATTAAGGAGACTAATGTATGCTCTTCAAAACGAACTAACGCTATGGTTGGAAAGAAATGACCATACTAAAGTTAGAGTCTGTAGTTCATAGAGCTAAGTATATGTCTACATAATTTGACACAAATTAATGTTTTTATTAAGAACCACTCTCCCTCCTTACCTAAGAAGCAAGAGCCATTCATTTTAAAGAGCAATTTCACAATTCCCTCCACCAGCAATTGAAAACACTGGGGTCTTCAACATTCATAGTCTGGTGGCAGCGATCACATTTTAAATAGTGATGTAGAGTGGGGGAGTCATATTCAGGATTCATTGCAATAAAGTAAAGGCTTAGAAGTAGACATAACATAGGTCACAAATTCTAGTTAAAAGTCTAGTTCAATGTCACAGTACATGTTGAAACTAACCGCTTAATACAGACTTCCTCATCTCTTCATCCTCTACTAACATCCAAGGCCGGTCTTTGCTCTCATCTCCCACACTCACGTAGATAATGCCTAATTTCTAGGCTTTGTCCTTAATGAATAATTGCATCTTGCCCTACATGGTAAAAAGTTAGTTGTAAATGCTTAATACCATCTTATGCTTCTGAAGAGTGTTAGTAACATCCATTTTGAATCTGACTGCTGAGGCCTTTTTTCGGTCGATACAATGGGAGCTCCATTCTCACACGTATTCCTGAGTTCTACTTAGATCCCCTCAAGTGTGTGGTCTCCAACATGCACCAGTGGACCTTATGTCACAGTTGTATGTAAAAGCTCTAAATATGTTCCAGCATTCACACTGTGTCATCCAAAATCCACAGTTTTGAGACTGCGACTCATCTGGTTGCACTAGGTCGGGAGAGAAAGAAGGTTAAAACACTCTGGTCATTACCATTTGCTTCTCTTGGCTGCCAGAAGACAATTCAAAATAGGTTGTATTACTTAGCTAACATGCAGCACTGTAAAATGTAGGTCTCCATCTTATCTTTACAGTCTAATTTCAGGAGGAATGGGAGGTCTGTGGATGAATGACATGCTCAGACTGGATGTCTTGAAAGCTAGGTACCTGCCATCTGTAATACGTTCCTGTTGATGCATGTCTACTTCCATTCCTTCCTCCATTCAGAAAGGAATTGAAAACTGACTTTGTTCCAACTCACTTTGCTGTTGGTGCATGGAAGAGTATTTGAGGACTATGGGTATGCAAATGTGAGTCTAATATTGTAGCCGATTTCTCTTTAAAAACTCCACAAGCATCCAAAACTATGTCAACATTTTTTTTTACTTCACTGTTAAGAGAGAAATCTGGTCACTCTTTCAGAATCACCGTGACTTCGAAATCCACATGATGCCTGAGAATTGGAATTTAAAATTCAAAACTACCCAGAGAAGCCCATATGGCTGCTGTGGAAAGCAAATTGTTGCAATACTTATAGCCTGGGAAGCATAGTATGGAAGCAGAGTATGATATAAATGGTTAATCTTTTTTATGGGCTGTAAGAGATCCTCTTAAAATGCTTTTTGTATCGTCAACACTGTTGGGTGCACTAAGTGTAGTTAAAGTTGCATAGCTGCCACTTGGAATTCAGGTCAAGCTTTTTATGAATAGGATCGCCTGAAATCAGGTGACAAGATGAATAGTTGATCAGGGTTTACTTGTGTCTTGTTTGTAAGAAAGGATTCCTACTCGACACCAGGCACCATACAAAATGGGAGTACTGGGCAACCCACAAAAACGATTGAGATTGGCGTTCAAGAGACAGTTCTTTTACAGTAGTTGTTTTTAAAAAATACTCTGCTTACAGATGCACTTTGTGACTCCTCATTTACCAGGTATCATTTGTAATAATTGAGTGAACACCACATTTATATATTAGCTGCGGAACTCTGCACATGAAATAGTTTTTGTTTTTTTAGACTAAGTATGTAATCCTCTCTGAAATTGAGGAAAAAGTAGGCATTAATCATGTTTGGAGCCCCTCCATTTCAAATAATTGTTTTTTTTGTGATGGATACTTACTAGACGCAATTGTGTTACCTTTAGAATATCCTGAGGCACCAGACTTGATCTGGAAGATTTTCCAGCATAGCTCTTAGGTTGCAACAGGTGGCTGTTCTTGGACCTCGTTCCACCCTGGAAGTGACAGTCGGAGCCGCATATAAACACCACAGAAGCGCTCTGAAGTCAATTCCTTTCTTTCGGTATCTTCGTATGTGGATCCAGAGCTAGCTTCTAACTTTTTTCCATTCTTTTGAGCTTTTTCTCAAAAAACAATTCTGGTGTGCAAAAGAAAATCTCCTTCTCTGGATACCACAGGGATTAAACCTTGAAGGGACTGTCCCAAGCAGATGTCTGTGACAGATCCCCATGAGGTGTGTCTCGAATGTTTGGGTTCAGGACCCAACTCCAAATTGTGAGTGTACAGTGCCCTCATGAATCCGAAGACAATCCTGTAACACAAAGCCAAGCTGTATGTTACCGAACACTGCAAGATGTCATATAAGTCCAGTTAAAAGTTTAGAGGGCGGACCAGTTCTTGCAACCCGTCTTCGTCACAGTCCAAGTCTTTGGGTAAGTCAAAGTCCAACAAGGAGCATAAGAAAGCCAAACAGGATTTTACCCAATCTTGCATTCTTTTTCTAAGAAGTAATTAGGATATCAAGGTGCCCTACGGTCTCGCTCTTGGTCCCCGCTGATGAGATAACTCTGCAACAGATCTCATTTCACCCTGAATTTCCAGGGTTGTCAACAACATTGCAAGAAATTGAGGCTTTCAAAGCAAGGCCACATTGCTAATGGTTGACACCCTGCCTGTCACGACAACTCAGACCCTGATAGAGCAGGATGCCGTTCCTATTGCACTGTCCGACTCTGAACCACATTTGTCTAAACCTTGACTGAAGTTGTGCTCTGGAACAATTCTGGTGCGCAGGCCCCAGTTTATTCTGATTCTAACAAAACTGTACTTTTATCTAGGAGCAACTCAATAACCTTTTGGCTTAGACTCTGATCAACGTCAACAGCTGTTGGTGGTGATAGAGATGATGGGGGTGACCTACTCCCACAATATGCTGACAGGTTATTTTTTTTTACCTAAATGAGGCTGGTGGGTAGGCTACATTCTCGTGGGTACTTGGGCTAAGCAACACCTTACACCTGCTCCAGGTGACCCTTCTTTCCTAATGTGCACACTACTGCTGAGAGCCTGTTAGTTTAGGGGTCCACTAGCAGGGTTAATCCAAACCCATTCCCGTGGGTGAGTCTGGCTCTGCGGTTTCTTGGCCTATTAGATTCCAGCATCCTGCTCGTCCACTATGCCAGATGGCATATGCAGACCCTACAGTGGGATCTAAAAACTCAGTGGGCTCAGTACCAAGGAAACCTATTCGATTCCATCCAGATTTCAAAGGAGACTGCAAAAGATCTGCAGTGATGGCTGCTCAACTGCAGTTGGACCAGAAGCCGACCCCTTTCCCTTCCCCACCCAGATCGGATGGTCAAAGACACATCACTGCTGGGTTGGGGAGACCATCTGGGAGAGGACATAAGGACTCTAGTCTCCAGTGAGACCTGTCTTTCCATCAACCTGTTGGCGTTGTGGACTATTCAATTGGCATTTAAAGCGTATATTCTGTCGCAGAAGAAGGGTAGAGTCTTGCACACCTAGACCAATCCAATCTACACCTCCAAGCTTGGAGAGTCAGGAGCAGCAGTTCACTGCATTTAATCTCCCTCTGAAAGCAATGGATGCTGTCCCTTTAGGAAGGCATTCTTCTAGTAAGTCGTATTGCTGTGGTACCTATTCCAATTGTGAGCAATCTGTAGTTAGAAGTATCCATCATAAGAAAAAGTTACTTACCTTCATTAATGCTCTTTCCAGTGTATACTTTATCTAACCGCAGATTCCTTACCACCCTTCCACCACCTGTATCTGTCGCCTCTTTTCCATCTGAAAAGTTCCTGAATTTGAGTTCTGCGCACTGACATTGATAATTGGTGTTTGGTCCCCAAGGGCACGGACATTAATAAGAAGGAAACTGACCGCAGCATGCTTGGGCCCCATCTATATGCGGCTGTGACTGTCACTTCTGGGGCAGGTTGAGGTTGACGTGGAGCTGCAGGACGCCACCTACCAGCACACAGGCTATACTGAAACATCTTCTATATCCAGTCTGGTGCCTGGGGATATCTTAAAGGTGAGGAATTTGTGGTTGAATACAGTATCCACCAGAAAGAGCGTTACTGAAGGTAAGTAATTTGTTCAACCCATACAAAGTTCTACCAGACTTATACTATAGCATTGATGGATTTGAGCCCTGCATTTTTAAAAGGTTTGGAATGCCACACTTGTGTTCTCACTTTAACTTGGAGTAGAGCGAAGATGAATGAAAATTAAGCCTGTACAAAATCAACATTTGTCACAAAGGAAAAAATAGGATTATTTCTGTAATTTATGCAACAAAGCAAAATGTCAGATTTCGTAGATTTATGGAACTAACCGTATAGAAGTAAATAAGTTGATTTCTTTTTCATTTAAAGCGATACCTCGTTGACTCCTCAAATGCCAGTGGATTTTTCAATTGGTTTTCTTGCAGCTGAGTGACTTGACTGGATTTCTCATTTGATTGCGGCTATCGCTGATTTGCTTCTCTGGAAAAGTCACAGGATTTTTCATTTGGTTTTGACTGTAGCTGATTGGCTTGTCTGTGCTTAGACGTCACCAGATTTGGTTGCAGCTGTATATTAACGGCTCCTTGGGAGCTGTTATTGTGATGAAGGTATGATGTTTGTTTATACACACAAAGTAAGGCAGAGTGCAGAACCTGTAGGAGGCCGATAGAGGTTGCAGTTGAAAACACGGGTTAGTCACTGCTCTCAGTAGCCCTGATGCAGAGTGCCTGAACATCAGTCCTGACGAACAAAAACAAAATTGCCTTCAGCCGTGCTGCCTAGGCTACTGGAGATTTAGAGCGTCGCAACTTAAATATTATGGTGCCAGTTGTGGGGCAGTGTAATGGTGACACTGATGACCTCTGTTGTAAATAGGAGAAGATAGATGACAGGATACTTCTAGTTGATTACATGTAGATTTATTGTAGGACACAGCTGAGTACACAACCTTGCCAGCTGACCAGACCATCAGCTGACACAGGTAGAACACTCTGGTACAGGTTAGAACACTCACAGGTATTCAGGAAGGCTGAGAAGGTGAAAACAATAAGGAAGGGCTAAAGACTACTGTCAGCCATATTACAAGAAGAATCAATGTACAACACATCTCCCTCCTTACAGAAAAAGAAATGAAACAAACATAAAAATAACTCTTGATGCATGGGAGACAACAACAATAATAACAACAGAAAAGAGGCCTAAGACTACTTGATTCCCACTCTTGTCGCCAAAATGTTGTAAATAGGAGAAGATAGATGACAGGATACTTCTAGTTGATTGCATGTAGATTTATTGTAGGACACAGCTGAGTACACAACCTCGCCAGCTGACCACACCATCAACTGACACAGGTAGAACACTCTGGTACAGGTTAGAACACTCACAGGTATTCAGGAAAGCTGAGAAGGTGAAAACACTAAGGAAGGGCTAAAGACTATTGTCAGCCATTGTCAAGGATCCCCCTCGGTAGAGGAGGCTGTTCATCCACGCGAGCAAAGATGAATGTCCCACACACTTCCAGACAACAACGACCCAAGCGAGGAGAGATAACTTCGCTCAAAGTCAGCTGCTACCAAAAAGTGTGGGGGGAATTTTCCTAGTGAGTATACCACTCTCCCCCAGCAAGGTGACGTAGCTGCCGTCTTGATGGCAGGAGATGACTGGAAAATAAATGTACAACAATACTTACCTCACCAATAATTTACAGGTTTGATACATAAGTGTTCAACAATAGCATTCCACTTACCTCACCAAGTGAGCGTCAGGGCTTAATGGTAGTCGTCAAAGCAAGAACCAGGAGTTATAGAAGGGAACCTGGGTGACAACCAGCAAAGATATCTCCACAGCAGAATGCACACAAATCAAGTCCTGCTCATAAACTGAAGACAGAGCAGGACTGGGGCCACAAGCGCAGCGGATGACAAACTGGTATCACTTATAGAACTAAAGACAAAGTGATACAGGAATTCCCACTTCCAGCGCATAAACTTAAGACAGCGCGGAGTGAGAAACAAACACACAACACAGACAATCCCTACTTCCAGCTCCTAAGCTTAAGACAGAGCGGAGTGAGGGAACAACAACATAGAACACAGACAATAAACACACCACGTCTGACTCGAAAAACTTAGAACAGAGCGGAGAGGGTGTACATGGAACAAGACGAAATAGACAAGCAGCGTTCCACTCGTAAACTCAAGACGGAGTGGAGCGCATAAACACACATCAACAAAACCCCTACGATCACAGAAAGGATCGCGGAGAATAACAGAGCTGAAACGCCAGCAGGAAACTGACAAAAGCGAGGAGTGAAGGGTAGGTGGGGAATCAAGGCGGAGGGGCGAGTTAGGCACAGGGGAAGGGCGTGCCACGAAGGGGAAGGTTAGCGGAGCAGAGCGGGAGGTACAAACAACGGGTAGAACACAGAGCAGGAACAGAATTCCGTGAAACTAGAGAGAAAACCACAGGAACAGGAAAAGAGCACAAACAGGACCTCTAAGGCAAAGCAGGATCTCGGGACGATACGGGAACCTCTCGGAGCAGTACGCTGAGTAGAGGGTGGTCACTAACCAAACAGTAAGCCAAGCAATGATTCGCGGGTGAGCTTCCCTTTTCAGCTACCTAGGGAGCGTCTAAAAATACCATGGCATTACCCTGTAAGAGGTTTAGGGAAAGTCACAAAAGGCTCACAGGGGCAAAAGAAGGTTTGCAGAAATGAGCATTCTACGCAGCCCTGAGGAATCTATATTGAACACTTATGAATGGGGTCAAATCCGACCACCCCTAACAGCCATATTGCAAGAAGAATCAATGAACAACAACCTCCAATGACATTTGAAAAACATTTCCTCTTGAGTTTAAAAATCTCGTTGCTGTGCACCCGTGGACCCCTGGATCTTGAGATCTTTGGATTAAGACTCAAATTAAGATTCTACCTTATAGTCGTGCTTCTTGACTTTATCAAATTTGCATTTAATGGTCTAACATTTCCTGTCATACATGTATTTAAGTTTTGGGATGGGAAACATTATAGCATTTACTTTGTCCAGTTATACAAAAGTGACAGCTTTTCGACTATTAAAAGTTAAGCACATCAGTTAATACCCTATTGCAAAAAATGTTAATACTTTTAACACAAACATAAGTAATCTGCAGCAGAAGTTATTCCTGCATTGGTTGTGGCATCTCGAGAATGCTTACCCTTCAGAGTTCTGCCGTAAGTAAGTATTTGGAATGTTGGAATCCTGTGTGTTCAAAGGCTGTTGGCAGATAAAGAAACTCAGAAGAAAACAGAAGTTCCGACAGGCAGCAGGCAGGGAATGCGGCTGAGTACAGCTAGTGAGTCTGAAGGAGTGAGGGACTGGGGAAAGACCTGAGAATGCATGTTGAAAAGGTTTAAAAGAAATTTGTTTCTCATGTATACTAAAGCGCAGCATCGTTTTTTCCCTGATTGATTGTTATCAGGGATAAGTGTTGGGGAGGCCGGGAAGTTTCAGGTTCTGTTTTCATGCCTGTTAAATACCATGTGATACTTCCCCTCTATACTAACCATTTCTGTTAAATAAATAAAAATCTATTTGATCTGTTCTAAAACGTAGTACACTCCATTTGGGCACTGTCTGTTGTACAGTGGGTTAGTGGCAAACAGACTGATTTCTGGGAGAGATGGTTAAACAGGGCATTAAAGATAGTGGTCACCAAAACTATCATTTCCACGTGGCAGACTCCATCATGGTCAAAATGTTTTTTTATTTTTTGTTTGATCCGAAAGAGTGAAACCGAAGATGAGTGAGTAAAAGTTTAGGTCCTAGTTCTGAAGGTTATAGACAGTATATTTTTAAAAGATGATTTGATCATGAACTGTTTACCAACATCCTATGTTTAGCGGAATAGAGACACTTTAAAGACATTTGCAGCTCTGTATATTATGTTTTAGAAAAATATCAGTCTTAGCACATCTGCTTGTACGTTTTCATATATTTAAGGTGTTGTTAAGTCCTAAATCTTAAGATTGGACCAATATCTGTATAAGCATGATCCTCGACGTGTCATCTTTTTGTTGATTTCAAAAATAATGCAAGCATTTCAAATACGTTAATTTTCAGTATTCCTTGAGTTCAAGAAACCACCAGCAGTAAGGGTTGCCAAGTGAATTTGAAGTCTTTTATAGCTTGGTTTGTGCTCCTTGAACCGCAGCAGTTTGTCTCACTGGGATCTTATTACTTACAGTGTCCCAGTAGCTCAGCTGGTATGTGTGCTTGCTTGCATTCTGCTCCCCAGTGCACAATGGCATTACAGAAGTGGTCGCAGACACTTTTGCAGCCCTTCTGTAATACAGATAGAGCTGGGGCTATCTTAAGGGATCTTTCCCTGATTTGCATGGGCGTGTGGGCCCATGCAGATGAGGAAGCACTGTGCCTCTGCATTCATGCCGTATTGTAATCGCAAGCAAAGAAGCCATCAGGAGGCAAAATTGACTGAGAAGTGAAGCACAGCCAGTGCACCCTCTGAAAGGGGTCTCATGGGACTCTCCAGACATCCCCATGTTGGTTGGAGGAGTCACTCTTTCTGATCTCTCTGTCCACACCCTGAAACCCTCACCTCCCCCCCCCCCCCCCACACTTTGAAATACAAGCTTGGGTATTGACTACTATAAACGACAAAGGGCTGCTTCAAACAGCTGCTCTGCCTTTCACTAATGTGCTGCCTCCAGGGCAAGGGTATGTCCGAGGTTGCAATGAGGAAAGCTCATTGTATGCACCAGAGTTCAGTGTCCTGGATTGGTGTCCAGCACACCTTGGTAAAGGTGCACCATTGCGTAAATGAGGGCAGTACACCCTAAGTATAAAACAACACCTGATGTTTTTGAATGACCTTAACTTTTGTGAAATCAATGCATTCAGACATGCAATTGCTCAATTAGATGGTTATGCCTTTGATTGAGGAGATTGTCTTTGGTCTAGCCCATCCACGTGTAATTCCATTCTCAATGCAATATGATATGCGTTGCTACCTTTCTAATTAAAATTGTAAATACACAACACACTTAGACAGCACACTTATTTCTGGCTACCATTGATTCCAAGAATATTGGTCAATATTGTACCTACCATCCCCACAAACTGTTAATGAATATAAAAAAATTGTGAGTGGAATGTTTTTGCATCCTTAACCTGATTCTAACCATATTCATTTGTTTCTGTACTTCATTTCTCCGGTCCTCCCTTTTTTGATCAGTAAGACATGAAACCTCTGCCTTTTCAAATCAATGGTTAGACATGTGACCACTCAATTATTGAACACCTTGACTTTTTAAAAATTTTTTCTATTGGTACCATGGCCATTCTTTTCATGATTATTTTTTCTTGCTGGGGATTTTCTTCTTTTCATGTTTTTTTGCAGTTATCTCCTGAGTCTGTTTGTGAGAAAGCTTTGTCTTAGGATTTAAAATGTTTGTTTTAGTCTCTGTGGTGGTCTCTCACAAGGCTCATATTCTTCTTCAGGCATTACCTCCTAATCAGTGAGTGTGACAGATTTGGTTTTGCTGGGTGCAGGACACTGCCACAGAATAGAAGCCAAATGGGCTAGAAATTCCTGTGATACTTGCATGGATCCCAGTTTAACTAGCCACCAGTTGGGTCACATGGACACCTTCATGTCCAATATCACCCGTGTTGCGCTCCAGAGGGCATCTTGTTTTACATCATCTTCACCTTCTGCGTGAACCCGCTGAGACTCTACTGAGCTATGGAACCCATGCTTCTATTCAATTAGGTCCTCTGGGATCTTGTTATGTCTGTACAGATAGCCATATGCCGTAGACCTTCAAAGAGTGATCCACACTTTTTGAGACTGGGGTGGATCTAGCAGATGTAATCACCAGCAGCAGCAAGAAGACACAGTTTCCATAATTATCTCCTGGCTCTGCTTCCTCAAGACCTCTTAGACTCATTCTCCCTTCCTAACACCATCATCTTCCTTAGTGTGGGTGGGTGTGTCCCCACTTTCCACCACTTGTGTGACTATAACAAAGGATCAGTGGGTCTTCCATCTAATCAGCAAATGCAATGCTGAAACCTTCCTGTCTCTCCAATAGGACTGCCCTCCCTCCACCAGGTAATGGTTTCGAAAAAGCACCTTATTTTTGGTGCCTCTGTAAGAAAGAGGCGTTTTACTTATTCTGCTGGTAACACAGAGCTGTGTGTTAGGACGACAGGACATTGGAGTGTAGGGAATGAGTTTCTCTACACCGTCAGTGCCTGTCTGCCGAATCCTGGGTAGCTCACAGTGCCTCACCTGAACTCATAACCTTCCCTGAGCAGCAGGTGATTTCGGCAACCTCAAACATGACCCTCGAGTCCCCAAGGGAACCTTGGAAATAGATCACCTTTACAGCATTTTGTGATTTGTATGATTCCTTTCGTAGATGGGTATGATGGTGGCTACTGGTATGGGCTTCCTGGCTCAACTGTTTTCTTTCATGTATCTTCCTGATCAATCTTCTCAATTTAGATTGCTATTAGCTTCATCTATTCTAATGGTTTGCTTTACCTGTGTCCGTTCTCTTAGTGGGTTTTGAATCTTCTATCAACTTTCTTATGGCTTCTCCCATTGAACTCATGTACAGTTTTCCAGTTCAGCTTCTTACCTTGAAGAAAGTATTGTTGTGGTTGGCAATAGCTTCCGCTTGTTGAGTCTGAGAATTTCAGGGCCTCTTAGTTCTTGCTCCTTTGACATTTTTATACCTGATAGTTTCGTCCTTTACAACAGCTTATCCTTCCTCACTTTGGTGGTTTCTGCATTTTATTTGAGCCTGTCTCTTATCCTATCTTTCGTCCTTCTCAATAGCCAATCAAGACGAAGTAAGAACTGCATAGACTGTACCCCAGATGTGTGGTGACATATTACATCAACCAAAGTAACAGGACAGAGTGGATTATCAGCTCTTTTTGGGCTTCACTGTTTCTATAAAGGGCAGCTTGGAGAATACATGCACCATTTTGCATTTGGTCTTTCTCTGTATTGAAATGTGCTCCACCCTAGCCAAGAAAGATCCTCCAGGGGACATTTGTACCATTTTAGCTTAAGTCATGGCTGTCCACACGGCTGCCTTAAAAGGCGTACCAATTGTAGAATTTGACTAAAGGATACATGGTCATCATTCCATACTTTTGTCAAACTCTTCTGCCTCTCGTTCCAGGCACATAGCAATAGGTACTTTGCCCCAGCTGTGTTTCATGACTACCTTGGTTAACCTGCACTACATATTCCCGCCTTCTAATGAGGTATTGCTTCGGGACTCATTCATAAGGTGAGCAATCTGCAAGCAGATGGATGCATCAGAAGAGAAAGTCACTTGCTTTCGGTAATGATGTTTCTATTGGCTACAACATCTTCCTGCTGATTCTTCACCCCAGCCCCACCCCTGATGAGTTAGTGTGGTGTTTAGTCATAGACCTAAGCACACTTAAAATTTTAATGTCAGTTTTCAAGAATTGGTAATACATAAATACAAAAAAATCATTACATTTGTTCTTCTCTTTTCTTCTTTGTTTTTTTTTATTATGTCTTCGCGTTTTCAATTAGTGAACATTTCCCAAGCCAACATGTGTTTCTTCGCCTCAGTATGATTGTACATGCGACTTGTTCACGGCTGAAACAAATTCACTTCAATATATTTCTAGTATGGCGATAATTCCAGGCCACACTAATCCCGTGGCATATGGGGTAACTTCTAAAAGGACTCATAAGCTGTTCTTCGTATCAACTCCTTTAAATATCCAAGGTTATGTATACGTAGTACATTTCTGTAGAATCTTAAATTAGAAAGGCTCCGGTAAGCAAACTCCCTTGCCTCACGCCGGACTCCAATTGATACGAAGAGCGGCTTATGAGTCCTTTTAGAAGTTACCCCTCACGCCACAGGATTAGTGTGGCCTGGAATTTTCGCCATACTAGAAATATATTGAAGTGAATTTGTTTCAGCCGTGAACAAGTCGCATGTACAATCATACTGAGGCGACGAAACACGTGTTGGCTTGGGAACTGTTCACTAATTGAAAACACGAAGACATACTAAAAAGAAGAAGAAAAGAGAAGAACAAATGGAATGATTTTCTTGTGTTTATGTATTAACAATTATTGAAAACTGACATTTGAAATTTACGTGTGCTTAGGTCTATGACTAAAGATTTCCTGTTGCTCATGCTACAGAACCTAGAGAGGCCAGTGGTTCTCTCTAACCTTTGAGCACTGTCAACAATAAGGCTAGTTTGTAAGAATAATTTGTGTAATTACCTTGTGTCGCCTATTACCTATTACCTATACCACCAAGTCTTACTCAACTGAGTTAGTGTGGTGTCTCAGAATATCCCGAGGTATAATAATAGGGAAACAACCTTTACAACGCAGTCATTACATCGCACTACATTTACAACGCAGTCATTACATTGCAACATCCTTTACAACGCATGTCACTACAATGCAGCCATTTCATTGCATGTCACTACAACGCATGACACTACAACGCATGTCACTACAACACAGGCATTACATCGCACGTCATTACAACGCATACCATTACAATGCATAGTACCACTACACGATCCAACACTTACCCTACTGTTGCACCCCCTGGAGTTAGAATAGTAATTTCTTACCCCTACACTATCCAACACTTACCCTACTGTTGCACCCCCTAGAGTTAGAATAGTAATATGTACCCCTACACTATCCAACACTTACCCCACTGTTGCACCCCCTGGAGTTTGAATAGTAATTTTTACCCCTACACTATCCAATACTTACCTTAAATGCAATGTAATGGTATGCGTTGTAAAGGTATAATGCAATGTAATGGAATGTGTTGTAAATGTAGTTTTAAAAAATTTGTTGTAATGGCATGCTATATAAATGTATGCGTTGTAAAGTAAGTTGCGATGTAAACACTGTGTTGTAAAGGCATGCGTTGTAACGTCATACATTCACAATAATATGTTAGCTTCTCAATGTATTAGTTGCTGTCATTGCTCCTTTCATTTGTCCTGTCCGGAAGATGAAGCACCACTTGGTGCTAAAAAGATATTGAGAAGTGTTTCTGGATAAATCTGAGGCCAGGAGGTTAATTGTTGAGGAATCTGTGGGAAGGTTATATATCTCCAGAAATACCTTTACAGAAGGCAAGAAGCTTTTTCTTGTTGACCATATACATCTGGAGAGAAGGAAACGTTTCACAGTCAGATGTGCATCATGCTTGGATACTTTAGATTTACCTAGCTGATGCATTCAGTTTGAGTTCTTGACTGCTTTTAAGTTATGGTGTATCATGTATGTGCATCTTGACTGAATTCTTCCAGGATTCATTTTCCGGTTGGGCCCTTACATTGTAACGAACAGAGCTGAACGTAAGTGTAACAAAGTGTTATTTACCAGTTGCAAGCTCCGAATTTTTGTTCGACAGTCTCTGAACCACTGGCATTGCATATCCTTTATTTGTCGACTCTCCTGAAGCCATGATTGTAATTCAATTGGCTTTCACTAGTTTTATTATTCATAAATTAGAAATTACATGAGTAGGTATTGTCAGGAAATGGAAGCTTAAGCGCATGTATGGATAAAGATGGCATTTCCTTGGGGTCCCATATTTTGTTTACATTGAGAAGTCGCATTTTTGGTCCACTGCACTCGAGCACAGTTTTGCACGAGTTGTTGGGCTGAGTTGCCTGTGTAGGTTGGTGACTGACAAAAAACTTGTTTTTGTCTGGTTTATCGAGGTCATTCAAAATTTAGTATTCTTGTAAAAAATGTGTGTCATTCAGTTTTACATGTATGCACAATTACGCATGGTATATTGTTTTCTCCTTTGATTTAGAAGGGTTCTTGGTAGACTTGTCCCTCTATGTATACAAATTTGCCATAAGCCTCATTTCTAAAAACTGTAGTTCACCCGCTCAACTGCGTTGCTTACAATCAGATCTGGAATAGCAGACAATCTTTGATTATGATAAAGATGCCAAAGCAGCCAAAAGCTGAAAACTGTGGATAGATTAGGGAAACGTGCATATAACATCACTTACAATATTGGAATGTTTAGAGCTCCGTTGAAGACAATGGAGGGGCCATGGGCTGTAAAGTCTAGTGCAGGCCCATCTCATATCTGCATTTCAGTGTCCTAATCAATAGCCTCGGCCCACCTCTCTTCTGGGCGTGGTAGTAACATGGACAGAAGGAGCTATGAAATGTGAGAGAAGCTGCAGATCCAGGGTGGTTTCAACCTTGTGTGGTGCCAAACTGACCCCACGCCCCCCCGCCCAATAATAAATTCTGGCCCCATGAAGCAGAATGTTCATACAGTTCTGCTTGATTAAATAACCCTGGACCAGGTCATTCATAGATGCCATCGCGGATTCATGAAACACTCTATTAATATAAAGTGAATGAAGTCTGAGCGCTTTCAATGACTTATTTTGATAATATTTCAAAGGAAGTGTAGAAGTTTATATTTGAATATAAAACGAAACGACAAAAGAAATATTTAATAAATTCCTGAGTAAGTGGAATAAAAGGACTAAAATATAAAGCAGACGCTGTAGTTAAGCTACTCTAACGAACACCTGAGGCTAGATGTTGCAAAGCTGAAACGTTCACAAGTCAAAGACCGTAGTGATACCACCAGTTTGTCACTGAAATCTTTGAGAGACTTGATACAGTGAGAAAGCCATGGAAGTCAAAAGAAAAAAGTCTTCTTCCTAGTGATGCTGACCTGTAGTTTCTCAAATCCTGCAAGGGAGTAATAATCATGAATTTGCTCCAGTGAGCTGTTTGTGAGTCCTAGCCAGTCCTTTACTACATATCTTGAGTGTCTAAAATTAATATTTGTTATTGCTTAGATGTTTTCAAACAGCAGTATATAGTATTATAAAATATTGGTGACCTCGGATCACTAGCCTAAACACAATGGATTGGGCATCCTCTTGGCTAAGAGACTTTTCGTTGGTTATCAGCTGTAGACTGTGCCTTGCCTGTGCTCCCACTACAAAACCTGAAATACACCCTAACTTTACCAATAAAGTAACCTCTTTCTCATTTTGTCACAGTGTCTATTGATCATTCGGATCTGGTGGCTGATCTTCTAAAGGAATTGTCCAATCACAACGAGCGGGTTGAAGAAAGAAAAGGAGCCCTCTGTGAGCTGTTGAAGATCACGCGAGAAGATGACATGGGAGTTTGGGATGAGCACTTTAAAACCATTCTGCTTTTGCTTCTGGAAACCCTAGGAGACAAGGATGTAAGATGTTTTTTTATCTTTGTATTTTATTGATTCTCCCAAATTGTTTTCTTCCTCAAAATCATGCATGTGCCTCGTTTTTTCCAGACAGCACCTGCTTCACTGATATTTTCCACTTTGAATTCAGCCGGGTGTGTTACGGCTCTTTCCCAAGGAGTAAATTGGTTGGAACTAATTGGATTGAAATACATTTACATGAGCGGAAGTTTTATGGTAGAATACTATAGCACAGGTTGGGGACAGGAAAGGTCTAATTTCCTATCTTAGTATAACGTTCTGAGTTACCCTTTTAACACTTCTCTAAGCCCAAACTTAATTTCACTTCTGTTTTAACGGTCCTCTGAGACATTACAGGTTTGAGCGTGGCAGTGCATATGTTTGGCAGAGGCTCGATGACCGTACAGGTAGCACACATCTTACAGGAGTCACATTACCCACTTAATCCATCCCTCAGTTTTCTCTGAAGCAAGTTATTTCAAATGCACACGCAACTGCTAGAAAAAAAAAATCGAAGGCTGCTACACGAGCAGCAGAACAAGATGTGGGTGAGATTTATTTCTGATACTTGAATGTCCTGCATTCTCAGCGAATAAAGTGCCCTCGGGATAGACTCTCTGATCTTGCAGACATGCTGGGCTTTGAGCAGGACATATTTTGAAATATTTTACCTAATAAGACTTTTTCTAGCTCGGGGTTGTGAAGGGAGTTTAGGATGCATTTGAGTCAAGAAAGACCTATGAATCCAAGCTGTGCTTCATCACTAGATCCATTCTTTCGTAATGCCTTGGTGGTGCTTTGTGACAATAGGGCGAGCTTTGTAATGGCGGTGAACACTAAAGTTTGTCTTATTGGATTCACATTTCAAGGGGTATTTAACAGAAACTTCTGTTAAATTTCATGAGCAACTCAAGCCATGTGCCTGAGTGTGTTTTGAACTATATTGTGAAAGGAAATAGTCCTATTATGTATGCAGATTACTAGAGGATACCAGTTTTGAAAGCAAAGCTGTGGTCCTTGACATAACCTCTGTTGGGAGATCTGTGTGATATTCATGTTTTTGGATTTTGAAAAAGTTGTATTTTTGGTACTTATTTAGTGTTTTCCCTACCTTTTTTGAGGCTGAAAGCACTGTCTTTCTGATTTGACTGCACTATATGGATAATGCATCAGTTCCCTTCTTTACATGCCTACTGATGGGGATCCAGAGTAATAATCTTTAGTTTGTTCCCGGCTGCCTATGGCATGCATATGGGCCCCACAGAACCAGAGGGGCCTCCAGTCAAGTTTCCAGTATCTATCTGCATTATTGGGTCTGTACAGACTCCCAAGTGTATAGCCAGTTGTTATGCATCCTGACTCTAAACCAGTGCTGTAATGTGAGAAGTTAGCCTGGTATATGGTGTTCACTATTCTAGTGAGCACCTTGCACCAGTCCAAACGACCCTTATGGTGATTGGTTGTAAGTCAACCTTATAGACCAGCTATCCTAATGGTAGCATGGACAAAAGCAGTCTTAGGCTAAACTCAAGAGGGCATGTGAAGCCAGCTGTTTTACCATATGCAATCCCTTTAAATACCAAATGAAAGGACACCACACAAGTTATATATTACAAAACATATGTATTTATTTCTAGAATAATCCCCTTAACTCTTTATGAGCACAGGAGCACAAGCGTTAAACAAGGAACAAAGTATAACATACAATGGGCTGCACAATTATGGATAGGCCAGGTGGCCACTCAAACCATATATTAAGAAAGTGGTATAAGTACCACGTCACAAACAATGAACAGGCCTAGGGCCTTGGGAATCGCTGGGCCTACACTGGACTAACGAAAGTTAGGTCGGGAGAGGCCCACAGGATACGGGTGCAGAGTCTATAGGCAACCGCATTTACCATACAAGTCAATGGTGCGTAAAAATCAGAAAGTGTTAGGTTTCGGAGACTTCCGACTGGACTAGAACTTAGCCACTTAAAACTAGGACACTAGAGGTGTAATCCACTATAAGAGCACCAGAGTTATATTGTTACCTCACCCACAGGAAGCAGGTGCATAGGTGCCAAAGTGTGTCTGGTTTCGTTGTGAAGTTCTATGGAGCTTGGAGATGAAGAAGCTGCAGGCGGCCAGGAGAGAAGAGTCCGGTTGGATCCAAGGGTGGATCGAAGATGTAGAGTACCTGAAAGCAAAGGGGACAGAGTTCAGGTCACTAGCCAGTGACCAGCGAGAAACCAGGAAGGAACCAGGTAATGTCAGGTTGCAATCAGGTGATGTCGAGGTGTTTGTCTCCACTGCCACGTGGACCAGGAAGGATCGAGGATGACCAGCTGGTGAACACGAGCTGTCCCACGAAGGCTCTTGCTGTTGGCGGTGTCGGTACTCGATTCGGAGTCACCAAGCCTTGGAAAAGGCAACCGAAGCAGGATTCGAAGATGTCTTCTTGATCGGACCGGGAAGGTCAGATCGATGGCTCCTTTTCAGGGGAGCTGGGGCCAGTCTGGAGCAACCTGACCAGCAGTGTAGTTTCGAGGTTTCGTCTTCACAGGGCCATTAGCTAACGGGCAAGCGACCGGACAACGCGTCGAGCAGGAAAAGTGGAAAAGGGCCCCACAAAGCACTCGGAGAGTGTGGAGAGGTGATCTTTGAAGCACAGGCTGCTCGGGGCTGGGGCTTCTCAAACCCCAAAGCACAACGTCGAGGGTGCCTCGGGAGCTGCGCTGGAAGCACTTCGTCGACTTTTCAAGATGGCCGGTCCCACGTCTCTCGTCGCCTGCACGGGTCTAAGCTTTTCTGGGACTGTGGATCGGGCTGTTGGAAGTCTGGGAGTCCAGGTCTTGTCGGCCTCTGTCGTTCGAGCTCCGGCGGGAGCAACGGCAAAGGAAGTCTTGAGGCGCTGATGGTGCCTGCTTGCACAGGGTGGCCACTCCTTGACCACAAGGGAGATTCTTCAGTCTTCTACGTTGAGTAGGATGTCGAAGGGTCCAGAGTTTCGTTTCAAAGTTTCAGTCAAGATGATCTAAAATTAGTTGGCACAGCTCCTACCTTTATTCCAAATCTAGGGGCTGGATCACCTGCTAGGTCCCTCCTATGGGTGGGAACCAGGAAGGAGGTGGTTACACCCCTTTCCCTTTGTCCAGTTTCGTGCCAGAGCTGGGGCTGGAGTGCCCCAGCACCGGTCTGAACTGGACTATGCATGGGACGCCTTGTGCGCCCCAGGCAGTGTCTAGTTTCATTCAACCATCCCTGCTACAATCCACTATCTCCTGTCTGGGGTGGTGTAACACCTCCCTGTGACAGGATACCATTTGTCCAGGCCTCCCCTGCCGGAGTTTCGGTCAGCAGCAGGAGGCCAGACTTGTGTCTGTGGCAGCAGCATCCATTTTGTGATGCTGGGGCTCTGGTTAGATTTAACCGCGTTTATGCAAAGTAACATGTCTTCTCCCTCTAGAAGGGTGGAATGCTACCCCCGTCGCCAGAACTGGCGAGGGGGTAGTATTCCAAAGCGTATGACACCTTACACGACATGTTTTGATAAAGCCAACCAAAGTTAGCAAGTAACCGCGAGGATTATAATGCACTTAAGAGTATATGGTATGGCAATATCCCAGAACAGCTAAGGGAGTTGGTCCCGAAAGCTGCAGACAGGCTCAGCTCATGATAGAGCACCATCTCACATAAAACCAGGCACTCTGCCTCCAGGATTGTTAAGGCCTGCCATAGGAGTGACTTATAGGTGCATATGTGTCCAGATATAGGTTTTGATATAGGTATACTATATCTAAGCAAGGGGTGATTACACCACCTTGCCCCAGCTGAGTGATCAGCCAGTTGTCAGTTTGGATAGCCAGCCACGGGCGGCAAAAGATATGCTGCAGCCCCTGGTAGGCCTTGGATGCACCTATGCCCTGGGTACCTATAGTACACTGTACAGGGGCTGATAAGGTGACCCAATGTCCAATTGGTTATGAACCTAAAGTACATGGATGTGAATTTAGAGAGAGAACAGCAGGCTGTGGGTCGGATTGGCAGGCCCACAGCCACATTAAGTCGAAATCCAGTGAAGCAAAAAAGCAACAAATGGGGTGACCATAGAAAAGCAGACCCTACTCTCCTACATGTAACAAAACTCATCTATCAGCAGTGGTTTGTTCTATTTTTGTCTCAGATTCTGGTCCTGTGCCATAATAGGGAACACCTCAGAATGATGATGATGATGATGATGATGAGGATGGCTTGCTTGCTCCTCATTAAACATATGACCTTGACTTGACCTATATGTTGACTTACAAAACAGCAGTGGGTTTGACACCTCCCCTGAAAATTCTTGACTCGCGATATGGGGTGTAGAAAAGTAGGATCTTTCTGGAAAAGTTACCCTCACTTTTTGACTGGTGTCTGCGTGTTTTCACTGTAATACACTGTAATCTTGCTAATCAGGACTCCAGTGTCTGTGTTGGTTTTCCCCTATTTACTGAGGAGTACTTTGTAAACCCACAAAGGGCATACTGGTGTACCACTGTAAGTCCCTAGTATATGGTACTAAGGTAACTAGGGCATTGGTATACGAGGGGTCTCCCATGGGATTAGGCATGTATTGTGCAACCCATGGGAGCCCATGCAGACTGTGTCTGCAGGTTTGCCTTTGCAGCCTTCGTGAAATGGTGCATGCCCCTTTCATTTGAGATAAGAGGTTTTCCTTATATCCCAGTCACTGACTGCACTTTAAGCTTATAAGTCACCCCTAAGGTCCATCTGCCCTTACGTTAGTTAAAACACCCTCCAGCCAATTGATGTATATGACAAATAAAAATGGTGCAAGGATGCAACCCTGTTGGACGCTCCTTTTCAAAGCAAATGGGCTGGTGCATTTGCCATTAGAATCATATCCAACTACTCCTGTGAGGTCAGTATGGAGAGCGCTCATAAATCCTACCAGGGCCGCATCCACAGCCATGGACCTCAACTCCGCCCAGAGAGTTTCCCTGTTAACTTGATTAAAGACTGAGCTGAGGTCCATGAAGGCCATATGAATGGCTCCCACTTCACCCTGGTGTATTTTGCAATCAAGAGATGTAAGTTGAGATTCTGTTCTATTGTACCACTGCCATATCTGAACCCATACTGTTCTTCGGAAAGCAAGGCCCACTCATTTTCCCATGTGATGAGTCACTCCAAAATAACCCTTCCAATAATCTTGACCTCCTTGTCGATTAGTGAGATTATCCTGTAACAGGATGGGTCTACTCCATTGCTTTTCTTGAATATGGGGACGATAAAAGATCTCTTCCAAGCATCAGACAGGGGACCTTTGTTAGCTGCATTGATATGACCGGTGATAACCGAGGCCCACACATCCGGCAGAGATTTTAAAAGGTCACCCTGGACAATATTGGCCCCGGGAGCCTTATCCAAAGGGATTGTGATAATAGCATTTCTCACCTCCTTCCTCTTGACCGTAAACCCAACAATCGGGGTGATAAAGGTGGAGGAGGACTTGTCTTCCGTCAAGTCTTAAAGAATATTAAAATAGTTCTCCCAGGCCCTGGCAGGAACAGTGGCCTCCTGTTCCGACAACAAATCATTCTTAAAGAAGAAGTAATTTAAAACACCCCAAAATTTAGTTCCGTCGATCAGTTGGCTTGCCGTCACCAAGTGACCCGATAGTTCTTTCTTCAGCTGCAAAGTTTGGTTACCAAGACCAGCCTTGTAAGCTGCACTAGAGTTTTAAATAGTGGCACTGTCCCACGGAATACTTTTTTTTTTATATATAAATCTTTTTTACTAGTGGTCAACAAACAAAAGACATCAGGTAACCAGTTACACAGTTTTCAAATATACAGGTCCATAATTCAAACAATACATACAGGATGATAATCAAGGGATCACTGGGACTCCTGCGCCTCCACTTCTTCCAGACTGATTGGGGGTGTACAAATGTCACCACAACAGGAGTTCCAGTCTGCCCAGATCTTACCCCACTTTTGGGGACAACCTCTAGAGGTGTAGACTGACCTCTCCCTAAACATGCACCAGTCCAGGTCATCTGCCCATTTCCCGACCCGGCCGTCCCGGTCCCCATAGCTGAGCGATGTTACGCTTGGCAACCAGATCAGTTGACTGGGGGTGAGTGCTTGTATTGTCAACGCTCCGTCCATCATTTCCTTTGGTTTTTCTTTGTTCGCCATAAGTTGGCAGAGTATGCTCAGATGTGAGTCCCTTGCTCACTTTGCCACTGGATTCAAGCAAGCCGGGCTGAAGACGGCTGAAATGCCAGAAACCGGTCCTCGGTAGCTTGTTTCCGGTCCAGGGAAAGCATGGCTTGGCAGTTCGGGCTTGACTGTTCCCATGAGGCACAGGGTCAGACTGATTGCATATGGCCATGTCTGAACTGGGGTGGCAGAGTGGGCTAAAGAACGGTGATGGATTAAACCCAGATCAGTTGACTGGGGTTGAGTGCTTGTGTTGTCAACGCTCCGTCTATCATTTCCTTTGGTTACGCTTGGCAACCATACATGCTAACGTTACCCACTGTCTCTTATACGCACACAGATCTGTGGGTTCCCAGACATTTAAAATACACATACGAGCCTCTGGCCGTATCTCCATCTCCAGGACATCCCGTAGTTTATCATGAATCTCTACCCAATAGACCTGTACCTCCCTACAGTGCCAAAAAATGTGCCGAGTTCTCCACACCCCCTGCGACATTCCCCACACTCTGACCTGCCCATTAGGACCAGACGAGGCCCGTGACATATGATTTGTGAAGAATCTTTAACTGCACTAATCTAAGCCTCATCTGTATTGCCACTAACCGTGGAGAGGAGACCGCCTCCCGCCAATCCTCGTCATCCAACTCAAGTCCATCTGCGCCCCACTGTGTCCTAGTAAGTACCAGCGGGTCCTCCGTGTTATTCATTAGTTTTTTTATATATTAGGGAGATGGTTTTACTGGGGAGAAGACCGTCCAACACAGAGTCCTCAAGGGGAGGAGCATTTGGGAGTAGCGTGCCTACGGGGATATGTGTAAGTAATGCGTGTCTGACCTGGAGATAGCGGAAGAGCTCCCCATCATGAAGGTGATATTGCTGCTTAAGGGAGTCGAACGTATGAATTGTGTCCTTCCCCCAAATGTCTTTAATCTGTGTAATCCCAATGATTTCCCATTTGTCCAACCCCTTAGATTTCCAAAGGCTTCCTAATCTCTCTGAACTTAATAATGGGATGGCAAGCGTAAGTCTCCCCTCCCACTTAGAAGGTGTCTATTGACTGCATGCTACACCTGCACAGCGTGTGCCGTAGGACCCGCAAGGGAAAATCGTCCCGATCTGGCATATAGTGCCCTGGTAAAATCGCCCCGGGCGCTTGCCAGCGGTCCATTGCAAAGCCGGGATCTACTGGAGCCCCGTATATAACGTGATTTACTGCCGCCAACTGGGAGGCCCAATAATATTTCCATAGGTCAGGCAACCCTATTCTTCCGTCATACCAGGGGAGGGTGAGCTTGGAAAAGGCTATACGGGGTCTGCCTTCCCAAAGAAGTTGTCTCTGGAGAGCCTCTATTTCCTTGAAATAGGACGCTGGTACGGGGTCCATAGTGTTCTGGAGCGCATATAAAAATCGGGGAAGGGCCATCATCTTGAAGAGCACTGCTCTGCCCAAAAGAGACAGCGGGAGTGCCCGCCAACGCATCATGTCTCTTTTAAATCGGGCCATGGGGGGACGCAAATTGTTTTCGTATCGTAATTTTGGGTCAAGTGTGACATAGATACCGAGGTATCGAAACCCCAACGGCTCGACTTGTATCGGGCAGTTTTCCGGGACCACCGGCGGGTCCCTCCTAAGGACAAAAAACACCGACTTAGACCAGTTGATTGCAAACCCAGAGTACCTCCCAAATATGGCAAGCACATCCAGGGAACCCCTTGGATTGGTGAGATAGAGCAGAATATCATCAGCATTCAATTAAATTTTGTCCTCCCAATCCAAAGTCCATCGCAGTCCTCGGATCGATCAGTCCCATCGAACCCACGCCGCAAGTGGCTCCAGCGCTAAAGCAAACAAGCTGTGATCAGGGGCATCCCTGGCTCGTGCCTCTGCCAAGGGGAAAGTCAGCAGACTTATGATTATTTACCACTACTCTGGCAAGGGGGTCGGTATACAATAGACACACCAGTCCATAAACTCTGGTCCAAAGCCCATCTTTCCCAAGACTGCGAACAAGCAGGGCCACTCAACCCTATCGCACGCCATAGTGGCATCAAGTGACACCAGCACCGCCGGCTCTTGAATAGTAGGGGATCTACCCAAAACTCCATGTAACCTGCGCAGGTTAAGAGCAGTTCTTTGGTGTGGCATAAGTCGGACTGGTCCGGATGTACCAGGGTAGTGATAACCTTGACAAGTCTTGTCGCAAACATTTTCGCTAGAACTTTTGGTTCAGCAATTAGCAACGAGATGGGCCGATAGGATGAGCAGAGTGTCCTGGGCTTGCCCGCCTTGTGGATGACCACTATATTTGCCACCCGCTGGTCGTAGAGGAGCCGACTTTTCTCCTTACTCTCTGCGAACATGGACTGCACAAAGGGGGCCAATTTGTTAGCAGTCAATTTATAAACTTTTATAGGAATTCCTTTCGGGCCTGTGGCTTACCCAGAATGAACCCCTCTAATGGCCTGTGCCACTTCGTCGTTGGTGAATGGGGAGTCTAAGTATTCCCTATTGTCATCTGATAGAGAGGGCATCCGAATGTCATTGATCATTTCTACATTGTCTGCCTCTGAGTATTTCCCGGCAGTGGTGTATACCCCCCCATAGTATTCTGAGAACTCGTCGGCCACTCCCTGTGGGTCCCTTATCGTATTGGAATTTTCCCCCTATAGCTCCGGCACCAGCCTCGACGCCAACTCCCTCCTCTCAAGCCACGCTATTAATTTACCGGTCTTGTCTCCATATTCATAGATCCGGCTCTGTGCCTTATCATTTTGTTCTCTGGCCTTTTCTCCAGCAAGGCCCCTGTATTTCATCCAGGCACAGCTTTAATCAGTGCATATCGTCTGGGGCCACTGCCCGAGACACCTCATGCTCCAGCCTCACCACTTCCGCCTCTACCCTGTCCATTTCGACCTGTCGCCGCTTCTTTTTCCCGGCGACCAGAGACACTACCGCCCCACGAATCACAGTTTTAAAAGCTTCCCTCAGAGTCTACGCCAAGTCCACTGTACCGCTATTTTCTAGGAAATATCTGTCCGTGATTTTAGTGATTTCTTTCTTAGTGGCCGGGTCTTTCAGGAGCCACGCATTAATTGGGGCTACTCTTCCTACATCTGCTTGACCAGTCTCCACTCGGAGCAAGATCGGGGAGTAATCGGAGACCCCTCTTCCCAGGTGTCGTATGTTGCACGTCGTGGCGGCCTGGGACGCTGGTAACAGCATGTAATCTATTCTGGAAAGGTTGTGATGCGCAGCGGGCACTTGGGTGGAATGTACAACGTTTGGATTTCCAATCCTCCATCCGTCGACAAGCCCGGTTGTTTGTAAGAAGTCAGGGAGCCATCTCTGCGCCGGTCTCAATGTTCGTGCCGGGAGTCTAACTAGGTCCCCATCTACCACTGCATTGAAGTTCCCCCCCCCCCCCCCCCCCCCCTCCCCCATCACAAGGAAACCCAGCGGCAAAGAGATGTCATGGAAGGTGTCTGCTTGAAGACCAGGTGGGATATGGATGGACATAAAAGTAAGTAACTACCTTCCCCTCCCACTATCCCGATGTAGCGGCCTCTCTAGTCCGACCATGTGGCCTGAATGCAAAGGGGGAAAGAGTTCTTAACTAAAGTGCCGACTCCCCTAGATCCCGAGGTAAACCCAGCATGAGCAACCAGTTTATAACCTCCTCTGTGTAGGGCCATACATCGGCTACCGATGAGGTGAGTCTCCTGAAGTAGTACTACATCTGGGGAGTGTCTTCTAATTAGCTGATTCACCATTCCCCTCTTAAGTTTATCTCCAAGGCTGTTTACATTCCAGCTGAGCACAGTCATCCCTGATCCCTGCCTAACGATTGGCATTGAAACGGTATGGATAAATTACAAGCATAGCTCTGTCACCTGATGCTAAACATAAAGAAAAGATACAAATTCAAACAAAACCACAAACCCCCAGACCCACAAACCTCTCAGTCCCCCCCCCCCCCCCTGCACCCCTGCTCACGGCTTCCGCTCATCCCCAACTAGCAGTGTGCCTGTCACCCAGAACCAACTACTGACTAACTAAAAGTAGAAAATGGGAGGAGGTCCGAGCCCCAAGCCCCTTTAAGAGACAACCCAAACCCCTGCCTGCCCCATTTCTTAATCTCGAGGTCAAGTAAAACGAAGCCCCCGTGGGTGTGACACACCACCTGTCAGACTCAACAGTCACCCACACAGCAATAGCGGTCACTCCTGTCTCTGCAAGCCTCCATCACCATCTCGATCTCGCCCCTCTGGCCCATCTGGGGGGCGACTGTCCAGCCAGTCTGACGCCACATCTGGATTGTCGAAAAACCATGCCCTTCCCTCAACCGGGCCGGAAACATCATTGCATACTTGAGACCTCTGTCTCGGAGCTTCTTCTTCACACCAAAGAGACTTTGGTCAGTCTGTGTGAAGTCAGGAAAAAAGAAAAGGGTGGTGTTTTCGTACTTCAGGGGGCCCCCGGACCGAGAGGCCTGCAAGATAGCGTCACGGTCCCTAAAATTCAGCACCCTCGCAATCATTGTTCGTAGGGGCCCTCCGGGTCTTAGCCTCCCCCAGGCACCCTTTGTGCCCTTTCGATGGTGAAAAAGTCACCCAAACCCTTGGGCTTGAGATGATTGAGGATAATGTCTTTGACAAATAGATCCGGGGCTGGACCTTCAGCCTTCTCAGGAACTCCTATGATTCGGACGTTGATCCTGTTGCCCTCCCTTCATACTCATCCAGTTTCCGAGCGGTGAGGTCACTGGCGGCTCTAAGGTCACGCACCTCCTGCTGGAGCAAAGCCACATCATCCGTTAGACGCGCCGTCTTTATGTCCAAAGACTTTACATTCTCACTTGCCTTCGTGAGGTCAGCGCGGATGAGATTGACCTCTATGGTGACGGTGTCTAGTTTATTATCTAGCAGTTCCAACTTCTGTCCAAGGGATGACTTGACGCCGTCGATAACCGCCATCACGTCCGACAGTGTAGGCTCAGTCAAGGGACCAACTGTGTCGCCTCCAAACGATGGAATCTTTCTCGGATCCGGTGGGGACCCTCTCGGCATCATTTAGCGGTCCAACTTGTTGGTCTGGATATGTTTGGATCCCTTGCCAGATCGCGAGTGCTGCTTGTCTGAGTCGGGTTTAGTCGCCATCAGAAATGCCTCCCCAGAGGCCTACGGGTCCTTCCTTCCACTCAAGGCACGCAACGTTGCACCGGCTGACCAGGAATGTCTGTCGTGAGTTTCCAGTCCATGCACACAATACCTGGAGCGCCAAGCGGGGCACCGGGCCGGACTGGTCCAAGGGAAGCCACCGGACCACACCGGCGGAGATTCGACAAATCCACAGGAGAATCACTGGTACAGTCTATTGCTGCATGGAATACTTTTAAGAGTTGCCATTAGCGCTCTTTCAGCCCTCACATAGTGCACGTCAAACCAAGTGAACACCCTGCACTTTGCTTGGTCGGAGAATCAGTCAGGGAATTATAAGTGCGCTACTCACCCGTGAGGGTCTCAAGGCGCGGGGGGGGGGCGCAACTCCATTCAGCCGAAGAGCCAGGTCTTGAGGGTCTTCCTGAAGGTTTTCAGGGAGGGGGCGCGTCTGATGTCTGCCAGTAGCTCGTTCCATGTCTTGGCTGCGATGTGAGAGAACGATCTTCCGCCTGCTCAAGGTCTGTGGATGCGAGGGGTTTCAGCTAGCACAAGGTTGGACGATCTTAGGTTTCTTTGGGTACGTGTGTGTGTGGGTGCACATATGCGCTGATAGGCCATAACATTTTAGACATCAGTAGTATCATTCTCAAAACAAATATTGCAGTCATCTCAACATGTCAGAAGCTTGCAGGTGTTAAATACCTCCGGGATACCATTCCTCCATTGTATCCTACCCTGCTCCTTTGACTTAGTAAGGGATTTCTAGAAATAAGAGATGCTTTGCTTGCTGTTTTCGCAGGTAAAAGTCGGGGTCAAGGCGTTGTGATCACTATGAGTGTTCCAGACTGGATTAATACTCACCAGTGCACAAACAAACACCTGGACACAAAAATGTAGTCAATAACAAACAGAACCTTGCCCTTTAAATGTTGGTATTACAGACAGCTGTTCCAGTTGAGCAGTCATGCTTCAAGGATATTGGACAACGAGCATCAGAGTGAGTGGACCAAGAAGCAACTAGGGATAGGTTTTTGCGAAAGTTTGAGACAATTTCTTTCACTTTTGCCAGTGTTTGATTTCAATTGATTTGTTGTGTACACCAGGATGACCTGTGGATGAGAAAGTTTCAACAAAGTCCATACACACTCTAAATGCTGCCGGTAGAGTTGTGGGAAACACAACTTTTTGACTTTATCAGGTTGTAAAGTTTATGGACTTTGCACAACTTCCGGCAGAACCCAGAGCGTCCACCTCCCCCCTTTCCGCTCCGAAGCGACCGAGATCATCTGCGGCGTACCCCAGGGCTCATCCCTCAGCCCACCACTGTTCAACATCTACATGGCTCCGCTCGCCCACGTCACCCGACTGTATGACCTCAACATCATCTCCTATGCCGACACCCAGCTGATCCTCTCTCTCACCAAGGACCCCCTCACCCCCAAAACCAACCTCCACGAAGGAATGAAAGCCGTCGCTGAGTGGATGAAGAACAGCCGACTGAAGCTAAACTCAGACAAGACGTAAGTCCTTATCCTCTGCTCCAGCCCCTCAGCCTGGGACGACTCCTGGTGGCCGACCACACTGGGAGCAGCTCCAACATCCACGACCACGCACGCAACCTAGGGTTCATCCTCGTCTCTACTCTCTCCATGACAAAGCAGGTCAATGCCGGCTCATCATCCTGCTTTAATACTCTCTGCATGCTCCGCAGGATCTACAGGTGGATCCCCACAGAAACTAGAAGAACGGTTACCCAGGCACTCGTTAGCAGCAGGTTGTACTACGGTAACACCCTCTACGCAGAAGCCTCGGCCAAACTCCTGAAACCACTCCAGCACATTCAAAACTCCTCTGCTCGCCTGATCCTCGACATCCCTCGCCACAGCCACATCACACCCCACCTGAGAGATCTGCACTGGCTCCCCGTCAATAAGAGGATCACCATCAAGTTCCTCACCCACGCACACAAGGCACTCCACAACACCGGACCAGCATACCTCAACAGACGACTAAGCTTCTACACCCCCAACCGCCAGCTCCACCATCAAGTTCCTCACCCACGCACACAAGGCACTCCACAACACCGGACCAGCATACCTCAACAGACGACTAAGCTTCTACACCCCCAACTGCCAGCTCTGCTCTGCCGACCTCGCTCTCGCAACTGTCCCCCACATCCGAAAAGCAACCTCCGGTGGCAGATCATTCTCACACCTCGCCGCCAAGATCTGGAACACACTCCCCACCCTCCTACGGCAGACCCAGGACCTGCTAACCTTCAGAAGGCCCCTCAAGACCTGGCTATTAGGGCAATAGCAACATCCCTCCCCCCAAGCCTTGAGACCCCCATGGGTAAGTAGTACGCTTTACAAATGTCCTGATTGACAACTTAGACTATGGCAGCGTTTCCTGGGAAAGCTAATTATAGTAGAATTCCCCCTCAAAAAAAAAATTCCTGCAGAATTTTTATCAATCATCGAGGTGCTAAAGTTAGAAAGGCTAGAGAAAAATATAACATCCTGAATAGGAAGGAAGCAATGTTGGACACCTTTGCACATCCTTAATTTTAACACATGGGTGTGCAAGCTTCCCTCTGCTTCATGTTAAGACATTAAACATTGCGAAGCCTGATACATCAGTAAAATCCATGCACACTCCGGACAGCCGGTGATAGGGAGAGAGCGAATGAAGTATATTCACACGTGGGCATTATATAGGGAAAGCTTTTCTTTCGCAGTATGCACACTGGCACAGTGTTCGCCTGTTTCTCTTGTATACCAAATGATTACTTTAAAGAACTCCAGACAACCACGTGTTCTGAGATGTATATTAAACATACATTGTTTCTTTAATGCGTTGGTATACTCCGACGTATTCAACGTCTTCAGCCTGCTAATCCTTGGTCCATTCATAACTCACAAATACATACACCATCATGGCTTAGACGGTATTTGGACTTTTCCTTTCTCATTAGGTGGATGGTACAAAAATGTTTCTTCTCTCAGTGCTGTTGGATTTCCTGTGGGAGTGTTGTGAACGATCATTGTTGATGTTAATTTGACATTTCGAGCCTTTCAAAATCTATCAACATTTAGTGATAAAAGTAGCGTTAAGTGTTAGCTACAACGGTATGACTTTGCTAGGTGTCTGGGCATTTTCTCTGAAGCATGCCGCCTTAGTGTTCAGGGTCTATTCGTATCAGAGCTTTACCTCTTTGGTGCTGAAAAGTTAGAAATTTGCAAACACTGTGTAAAAATGTTGTTTGCGTAATAAATATGAAATCCATGGGGACAATGCTTTTACTGCATTTTTGCTGACCATGTGAAGAATGACTGCTCCATCAATCATTGAAAGCAGAGGTTGACCTTCAGGGCCTGTTATGGATACGGCCCAGCATGTCTGTTTTTCACCACAGTGGCCTCAAGTAGGTGCGCCTGGCGCAGACGGGGACACTACAAAATTTCACAGCAAATGCACTGTTCCCAGAGTCAGCGCCAGTCTGCGCCTTTACTAGGACTGGTACGGTAGTGAAAGATGGACCTGCTGTTTGAAGCCACTGGTCTGCCTTTCACTGTGGACGCAGCAACAGGCTTGACTTCCAAAGGGTACAGAGCATCCTCGGCCGCTGCAGGTAAGAGTGATGGGGCCGGCTGGGGGGGGGGGATGGGAATTTCGAGAAACGACCACAAGGGAAAATGAAAGAAATAATTAAATTCCCCTCGTGGTCGCCTCTCAAAACCGCCCCCCGCCGGCCCCACACACACACACACAAAGGGCACCGTTGGGGATTGCACTGACTTTGCACCACCACCTCTTGTGGTTCACAGTCGGTGTGCCTCCTGACGGCCGCTTAGCCTCTGTGCAAGCATCTGTAATATTCATTATATTTTATTTACTATTCCACGATTGTCATCTGTGAACAGTAAAATGAAAATCGAAACGGTTGGTTCGAGGCATGTGGGCTGCTGAATTCATATCTGTGCATAGATCGCCGCCTAGTGTTGGGTCCGGATGATTGCACATTGTTGTCCTGGAAGAGTCTTCGAAGTATCACGAGATACATCGGTTGTTCCGTCATACCTTCTGCTCTTACATGCGTAGTGATGCAAGCATATTTGTCATCAGACTGGGCCTCATGGTCATGGTCATGGTCTATGCTTTTATTTTTTGTTTTGTTTTTGGCGATGCATAGCTGCCTCTGTAAAAAGTATTGGAGAAGCCAATAGGTCTGCTCTAGCAAGTCCAGAAGGCGTCACCCGTTATAATTGCCACTGTTTATTTTTCATTTGAGATTCAAATGGGGGACCAGCAACATTTTTCCCTTTTTTTTAAATGTATTTTTTTTAAACATTTCTGAAACAAATCAATCGTAGGTTTGAAAAAGCATATTCTGCGTCTTTACATGTTACTAGAAAAGAGCTTGACTGTCTGGGACATTATATTGCATTCAGAGTAGCTCGTGTCCATTTACTTTCCAAAGGGAACATTAGTTTTGACAATAATGGATTTGAATCGGACACTTAGTCATACTTTTACGTGGGGGGCGTGGCCTGGCGGCGACCAAGATGGCTGCAAAGTTCTGCGGCACTCCGGCGGCGATCCTAACGACCCCTGCAATCCGTCATCGATCCAGCTGACAGACGACGTCCCAGGTTGGAATCGGAGAGACCCTTTCCTCCGACACCTGCTGGTGCCTTCCCGGTCTGAATCCGACCCCGGGAACCTGACATCGGCGAGTGCGGGCTGGACGCGGCCTGTGCTGTGCAGGCTCATCAGTGGAGCACCGGCCTCGGGTGAGGAGGGGGCCGGGGCGGGGACGCAGGACAGCGGCTGTGGGCGGCGCGCAGCGCCGGGAGGCCCGTGATGGTGGTGTGGTGTAGCCCCTCGCTCCCCCTCCTGCTCTGAGGCGGAGTGGACAGTTGCCCCCCTCCCGGCGAGGGAGTGGGGGCATTGAGATCGGGCTTGACTGGCCGCAGGGAACTGTCGCAAAGTGGCGAGGCCTGGTACCCCGGAGTGAGGGCCCCTAACTACTGGGGCGCCAGGGACATCCTTCCTGGAGGCGACTTCCCTATCTGAATCCGGCCCCAGGACCTCAGAGGCCGAAGATTGGCAATTGTGGGCCGGACGTGGCCTACACTGCGAGGGCCTATAAGTGCAGCACCGGCCTCTGGTGAGGAGAGGGCCATAGTGAGAGCGCCGGGAGGCGGCTGGATGCGACGCTCGGCACCGGTGCGCCCTGCGTCGCGGACTGCTGTGGACCTTTGCTCCCTCCCCAGAACTGAGGCAGCGTGACCAGCAGCCCCCCCCCCCACTGGCAAGGGTGGGGGGCGTAGAGTCCGGGCTCAGCCTGCCGCGAGGAGCTGCTTCAAGGCGGCGTGGCCTACAGCTCCAGCACGCAGCCCCCTGACCATTGGGGAACCAGAGACAACTCGCGTGGCAGTGACGGCGGCGGTGGAGGCCCGCGACGACGGTGAGACGGGGCCTGGGGGTTCGAGTGGACTGCGTCCGGCTGTGTGGGGCGTCTAGGCTGTGGACTGGCTCTGCGCGCGGCCGGCGCACACCAGTGGGCCTGCGTTGGACTAAAGAGGACCGCTCCTGCTCCTTTCAGTGACGGCCGGGTGTGAACGGCCGGCGGGGGGCCCAGGGTTGACCGCCCGATATCTTTCAAGGCAATGAGGAACAAGAAGTCCACAGCGACCCAATCCAGCACCATGGATAATTACACGGCGGAACCGGGCGGTGGTACTCTGCCCCACCCCGGGCCATCTGAAGAGCCTCGTGAGCCATCTCTCTCCTCTATCATGCAGGCCATACAATCCCTGGGCACTACATTGGAGTCTAAAATAGACAAAATGTCAATTGAGTTGATGCTTCAGCGGGCGGATTTGAACAAAACGTCTGAAAAAGCCACGCAAAACCCTACCGCAATTACGGACCTCCAGGGGGCCACCAAATCGTTGCAACAGCAGGTCCAACAACTCACTCACCAGCAGAGGCAGATGGCGGCACGGCTGGAGGACCAGGAAGGGAGGGCCCGAAGGAACAACCTCAGGGTGGTAGGTGTGCCAGAAAAATTGGAAGGGGCTAGTATGGAACTGTTCCTGGAGGATCTCATCTTGAACAGCCTGAAACCCAGGAGACTGTCTAAGTTCTTAGTCATAGAGCGAGCGCGTAGGGCTCCAAACCCGCTGCCGCGCCCGGGGGTTCCGCCGCGCACCATCATCGCGCGGGTCCTTAACTATAGAGACAGGGATGCGATCTAACAGGTGGCAAGACAGCATGGAGATTTGAGGGTGGACGACGCCACAATACGCTTTTTCCCTGATTTCACGCTCAAGGTCCAGCAGGAGCGACGATCGTATGACGCAGTCAAGAGGAAACTTCGAGAACGTGGTCTACGTTACATGATGTTCTTCCCGGCGCGGCTAAAGGTCTTGTCGGAGGGAAAGTCCTTCTTCTCCACCACCACGGAGGAGGCCCATACATGCCTGGAGGAGCTTGGCCAGCAGCGGAGGGGCCCGGACCACGAGGGAAGCTGGAGGAGCGCAGCCCCCCTGACTCCGGCCTCATCTGTGGGGTCAACGGGGGAGGCACAACGGCGCCGGAAGAGCCAGCTCCAACAAGCTAAGAGAAGGGCCCGCAGCCTCTCGGCGTCACCAGATCGGAAGTAAGGAGGTGGAGTATATGGATTCGAACTGACAGGATCTCGTGGACATGTAATGTATGAAAGGATTGTGACTGCTAATCCTGTAGGATCGCTGGGGATGGGGGGAAACCTCGACCTGCCTGGGGGGGGTCTGGAGGGGATTGATGGAAGGCCTGCACACGTATTTGTGGATGTTGCTACCGCCCAATTTGGCCGGGGGGCTCTGATTGTGTCTTGGGAGGGTCTTTCTCCATTACGGGACACTGATCTAGTTCGGGACGATTGTTGGACTACTTACTGAACTTTAAAGGGGGATCGGGGGGGAGCTCCGGATGCTGGACTTGGTTGCACCGCTCACCCCTGAGTTTATCGTTTCAAAGGCTACAGGCGCGGTTGGCCAGCGTGGCAGGGTAGCAGGGCGGGAGGTGGTTTAGGGGGGGGAAATGGGGGATATGTTCTAGTTTTTATTTGCTGTTTTCATATTGTATAAATGTTTTGACTCCATCGACACACTCAATGAGCGGGCTGGAGGGGTGTGGGGGTGATAGATGGTTACTACCCTTTAGTTTTGGCGGAGATAATGGCAGGATCACACACACCTAAGACGCAACACATAGACATCCTACCCTGGAATGTGAACGGCCTACAGAAAAAGATCAAACGTACGGTTGTGTTGCAATACTTCCGCAGACATGCCCCGGATGTTGTCCTCCTACAGGAGACACATCTGCTAGGGAACCATTGCAAGGCCCCAGACAGATTTGGTTACACCCTACGTGCCCACTCTGGCTTTACAACGGGCTCCAGGGGAGTGGATATACTCATTAAAAACTCCTTGCCATTGGTCCTGGGGCGATACTGGTCTGATCCTTTGGGTCGCTATGCGGCACTATCTGCGCAGTGGGAGGGTCGCACTCTGAACTTCTGCTCGCTGTACATACCTCCGAAGCTGCACGCGTCCACCCTCCCTGATGTGGGGAAGTTGCTGTTGGAAATACGTCTGGGGACCTTGGTCCTGGGTGGGGACATGAACGACGTGATGGCTAGAGATTGAACAGATCGCCGACCACACTGTGTAGGGGAGGGGTTAGCCACCTCAGGGATTTTACACAGGCGTTGGGCTTGATTGATTTATGGAGGACACATAACTCACACATGAGACAGTACACACACACCCATGGGTCCTCCTCTAGGATTGATTACATATTCACACTAGCAGACTGCATGAACCTGTTTCGAGACGGGCATCATAAGGCTAGAGGGATTTCTGATCATGCGCCGGTGGGGGTTCAGTTGATAGGTCCCAAACGAGATTGGATCGCCCCCCCTCGGCTAGATTCCTTCCTATTTAAAGATAGAGACTTTCAGGAGAGGTTGAGGGAGAGAGTGGATCAGTACTTCGATGAAAATGTAGGCTCTGTGAGCTCCCACGGGATAGTGTGGGAGGTGTACAAGACTGTGGCCAGGTATTATGTACAGGCCGAGGTGGGGCGGCGGCACAAGGACAAGCATGCGCATGTGGAACAATTGGAGTCGGAGCTTCATGCTCTGGATAGTGGGACAGGGCTCACTCAGGATCAGGAACGGGACAGACTGCATAAGGCACGCCTGTTAAGCAAAGAAATACGGGATGTCCTGACGGAACAGGCGCGGTCACACGCACTAGCCACCCAGCGGAGGGTGTACGACCTGGGGGACAAGGCGAATAAAATGATCGCCTGGTTGGAAAAGAGAGATCGCGACCGCAGTTGGGTGCTGAGGATAGTGCGACCGGATGGGTCAGTGAGCACAGCGAGCGTGGCAATTGCAGAAGGCTTTGCGCGCTACTACGAGGGAGTCTATCGGTCACACACGACAAGGGGCGAACAGGAGTGTCGCGATTTCCTGGCCCCCCTGCAGCTCCCTGTGCTGGACCCTGCGGACAGGGATGTGCAGGAAGCAGATATTACGGTCAAGGAAGTGGAGGAGGCCATGGGGGACCTGCAGACAGGGAAAGCCCCCGGGCCCAACGGGTTCCCATCGGAAGCATTTAGCTGTGTGGCAAGCCGCACAGCGCCCCATATGTGTAGAATGTTCCTCGAGGAGCGGGAGACTGGGAAGCTTCCGAGGGACCTACGACTGGCCATGATCGTTGTTATCCATACAACAGGGAAACCACAGGGGGACTGAGGTTCGTACAGGCCTATCTCCCTCCTTAACTATGAGACGAAGGTCCTAGGGAAGATCCTGGCCACACGCCTGGGTGCGGTAATCCAATCACTGGTCCACCCGGACCAGTCGGGCTTTATGCCCCACAGGAGCACGAGACTTAATTGGTGTCGCCTATTCGGGGTTCTGCAGACAGTAGCCGCGCGCCGGGAGGTGCCAGCGTCATTGCTTTCTCTTGATGCCCATATGGCCTTCGATAGTATTGAATGGCGCTACATCTATGCAGTCTTAGAGAAGTTGGGCTTCGGGGACAACTTCTGCGCCTGGGTGAAACTACTGTACACGGGGCCACTGGGGAGGGTCCGGGTCAATGGGGCTATGTCACGGGAATTTCGATTGGGATGCGGCACGAGACAGGGATGCCCCCTGTCCCCGACCCTCTTTACCCTGGCATTGGAACCGCTGGCACATTGGGTAAGGACGGACCCTGGGGTGTGGGGCATAGACATGGGGGGTGGATGGGAGGAACGCATATCACTATATGCCGATGACATATTGCTATACACCCAGCGACCGCCTGAGTCCATACAACGGTTAATGGTCATGTTGCGCACGTTCGGGGAGTACTCTGGGTACCGTATCAATTGGAGCAAATCCTTGGGCTATGTCCTGGCGGGGCCCCAGCCTCACACTGTGCTCGGCTGCGAGGGCTTAGTTTGGCGCGCTACGTTTCGTTATTTAGGGATATGGGTCACACCATCCGACACAGAGTTTCTCCAGCTCAACGTACAGGCACAACTGGATCGCCTGCACAGCGATGTGCAGCACTGGCGGACCCTCCCGGTCTCCCTAATGGGCAGAGCTGTGTTATTCAAAATGATGGCCCTGCCCCTTCTGCTATATGTGCTGCAGAGCTCTCTTTTCCCGATCCCGGAACACGTCTTTAAGACGGTGGAGGCAGAGCAACGCTCCTTATTATGGAGCGGAGGATGTCTGAGGATTGCTCTTTGGAAATTACAACGGGGTCCCTACGAAGGAGGGCTGGCAGTACCCGACATCCGTTTATACTACTGAGCGGCACAGTTGATCCATATCAATGGCTGGACGTTTGCCCCACAGGAGGAACCTGCATATCGAGTGGATCGTATGCCCTAGGAATAGACTCCTACTTCGCGGCTCTCTACTCTAAACCCAGGCGAAGCCGGCCCTTGCCTCCCCAGACCGCGATAGTGGTGGGGGTATGGAAGCGGGCAACGGATTTGCTTGGGTGGGAAATGAAGCTTACGGCCCAAGCGCCTTTATGGAAAGGCGACTTCCTCAGGGAGGTGGCGAGACTCCGCGACCTGTGCCAGTGGAGCCTGATGGGTATAGATGTGCTGGGGGACGTCTGGAAGAGGGGGCAAGTGGTGGAGTTTGCAACTCTCAAGTCGGAATTCCAAATGGGTGATGGCGAATTCCTTCATTATCAACAATTCAAACATGCCTTGTACATGCATTTGACGCAGGGGGATCAGCTACCTGAGTACGCCCCACTTGAGGACAGGCTACTGTTGAACCCCATGATTGATAAGGCCATCTCACTTACCTATCAGAAGCTTATTAATAATATCTCGGACACACTTGGGCCACTGAGGGAAAGGTGGGAATCCGACCTTGGTTTGTTAGAAGATGATGACTGGAATGAGGCCCTGCAATGTCTTAGGGAGGTGGCGATTCGAGCTAGATTCAGATTGGTGCAGCTACGCATCCTCCATAGGTCCTACATCCCTCGAACGGTGCAATTCAAGATGGGATTAGCGACATCACACTTCTGCTTGAGAGGCTGTGGGGAAGAGCGCACATTCTTCCACATCCTTTGGGACTGCCCTAAAATCCGTACATATTGGGTCAGACTGAAGGACATAATGGAGGAGGTGGTGGGGGCGGAGGTACCGCTGGAGGCTAGATAGCACGTTTTTGGGGTCACAGGTGAAGTTACATGGCCCAAAGGAGACAAGGTATGGTTAGCCTTCGCAAGCATGGTGGCCAAGAGAAACCTTGCACGACTCTGGGGGAATGACTTGATACCAACAATAGAGGAATGGGAACGAGATATGGACTGGTGCCAGAGGGCAGAGAAAGTCATATATAATAGTTGGGCTGCCCCAAAAAATGGGAAAAGATATGGCAGACTTGGAGAAGGTACAGAGGGGAATGGATGGATACCCCAGATGCTTCACCGAAGAGGTCTCCCCCGCCGAGCACCACACACAGTATATATTTGGCACGTCCGCCTCCTGGGAGGCCGTGAGACTCGACCTGTGACAGGTTCTGACCATATTGTGGGGAGGGTGAGGGGGGGAGGGAGGACGGTGGGAGGCTCAGGTCAGGGAGGGGGACTAGACGGGGAGGTGGGGATGGGTTGACTGACCCACCTGCAATTTGTTGGGGCATGATCTGTGGGTAGACTGTTATTATGTCCGCTGGTGACTGGTTTATTATTATCATCTACTGTGTAAGCATCACTGCACCTCCACTGCTACCTGATGTGTCTTTTGATGGAGCAGTTTTGTTTCAATAAAAAGATTTTTTTTTAAAAGCATACGTTTACATATACCTTTTTTCTTGATACGGTAAAAATCCACATTAGATTGTTTTCTAGGTTGTGCACAGCTGCACAGAATATATAGTAAAATTGCCTTCATTAGAGGTGTCTTTAGTAGGTTTTAATCGGTCAATTTCGCTGTTAAAGTCCAGCTGATAATGTAAAGGACACGAAATATTTTATGAACAAACATCCTTTCTTTAGTTCTAAAACAAGAATATGTACACATTATCTTATGTAGAATAGATGACGTGTGAGGTTGGGTATGTTGGGATAATGTATTGAACTCCTCCTTCTACCAAGTAATTCTTTCTCTTTTTCTGTTTGTGTGTAATTTAGCACTCAATCCGAGCCTTGGCTTTGAGGGTACTCAGAGAAATACTGAAGAACCAACCAGCAAGGTTTAAAAATTATGCGGAGCTGACTATCATGAAAACCCTGGAGGCTCACAAGGACTCCCACAAAGAGGTGCGCAGAGGTTGTGCTGAGTTTCTGCTTTGACAGATCATGGCATGAATTCAGCATGTTTATAATGTAACAAGCATATGTATGTATAAGGAAAAACTGACTGACACCTCGTGCAGAGGGTTTGCGAGCATGGAACACTAATGTCCGTAACATACGAGCAAAAACATATCAAAAGTAGCTTCTCTCTCAGCACCTAAATGGTATAAGCTGCACACATTTTCATTAAACTGCTTATATGTCCATTGTAAATGTATGGTTGATTCTATTGTCTCCAGGATGTAATCTCTTGCAAAATTGGTAATAATGAATTACAAAACTATATATATATATATATATATATATATATATATATATATATATATATATATATATATATATATATATATATATATATATATATATACATACATATATATATATATATATATATATATATATATATATATATATATATATATATATATATATATATACATACATATACATATCACATTGACCGTGTCATTTCAATTTGCTCTCTAAATGAGGATTGTTCCTTACTTGTTGAGGACTGGACTCGTTTTGCACTTGAAGGTTTCCGTAGCTCCCGTGTCTTACTATCTACAAGCAGGGGCTCGCGACAGTGCCACGCTAGTTACTGTTCAGGGCTCACATTAGTAAATGATACAATGACGGCTAAAAAATTAAGTCCTGTGCCAAACATTGAGCAATCAAGTAACAAAAGTGTCGCTGTAGTGAGTGTTATGTATCAGGCATGCCAAGCACACTCCTCACGGTTTGATTTCAACTCCGTCGGAGAACACAGAAAGGCTTCTCCCTGCGAACATGGCGCTTGCCGAGAATTGTCACTGCCTGCGGGGGCGTGGCTGGCATGTGTGCGCTGCTTTCTCCTTGAAGAGAGCTTTTCCTTCAACCTTGGGGATTCCTGCTTTGATAAACTTGGTTAACGGAGCAAGGCCACTCTTTCTCCTGTGTCGGATAATGTAAAAGCACCGTCTAGACACCCAAGAAAGGACCTGTGTGCGCTGGTGCTCACACCATGGAAGTAATTTGAATATAGGAATAATGTGAACATTTTGTAAATGCCTTATTTTGACAACGGCTTCAAATCAATATAACAAAATAATTGGTAGTTCAGAGAATGTTTTGTTTTACAATAAAAAGAAGAATGCAAAAGGTTTATTGGAACAACTGTATTCAAGAGCCTAGTTCTTCCCCAGTGGTTCTTGGGGGTTAGCCAGCTGGTACATGATCCACTTGTGCTTGCTGTCACAGTACCATTTGTCCTTTGTCCTCATGTCCTATGATGGACTGCTACTTCTTTTATTGTGTATGTATAGCTCTCTGATACCCCCGGGTCAAGCAGGCGCTATATATAACTTTATAAATAAAATAAAAATGTGATTAGCACTTGATATCATCTGTCTATCTATCCATGTGAGAGATGATAGGGTAATAGGTCTATTGATTTCCAAAATGACAATGCAGATCTCACAAACAAGTGGTTAAAATGGCTTCTAAATATTTGCTATATCCTCCGTACTGTAGCAGTGGAATGTGTTCCTGGGGCACTTTGCTTCAGTGTCTCTTATGGGATGGAGGAAATACCCCTATGTGACTGTGGAGAGCATGCCCATCCTGCCTCACCATAGCAAGTTGTGCGTTTTTGGCCTTAGCCTCAATTCACTATAGCCGTGTATTTGCAGTGGATACACTTTTAGGAGAAGGATTGAGACCTCGAATGGGGTTCTGTTTCCTAGAGGGGCATATCATACCCTCTTTGCCAAGTGTGACTACCATGAAATCGCCAGGCAATAGAGGAGTGGTAGTGGCGGCAGCAACATCGATATAATAGGAGGAAAGGCCTTTATACCCGTCATCTACGGGAGTGAGTGACCTGCTGGGCTCCTTCATGTTTTTAGAAATTGGGTCTACAATTTCCCTCAACCAGGTGGTTTGTCCATCTGTGTGGGACATGGATGTCATTTGTGTGTGTGAACCTTATATGTTTGTGTAAATGATTCATGTGTAGTGCATATGACGCACATTGTTTTGGCCCTACTGGGTTCCATTTTATGCTTACTGTATTCAAGTGGTGTCTACGGCGGAGAGTTGGATGGAGGGCCTAGATAGTAGATGTGAATTGCAAGCCTGCCCCCCATTCCGGTGATTCTTTGTGGTGGGTCAGCCTGAGAAGTTTTAAGGAGAGTTGACATATGCTCCTTTTGAAGCTGGGTAGTTTTTTCCTGTCCTTACCTGTCCTATTGTTCTCACGCAGAGGCTGCCCTTAAGGTTAAGTGGGACAGCCTCCTGTGCCTATGTGCTCTTGTGTTATGGGTTGTTCTTGACCAGATACTCTCGGCTGTATCATATCTTCCTGTTCACTTCATGACAGAGACCTTTCCTGTGGAAAAAGCAAAGGGTCAAAACTGTCCAGAACCAGACTCAGAGGTGACCGTTGGAATACACAGCTGCCATGTGCAGCTTTGGAAACAAATTGGGATTCAATCTTTCAGCCAGTGTTCCAAGATTTATTTTCCTGAATTTTAGGTCCTCATACCATTGGTAACCAAGAAACTCTTTGGGCTCCAGGGCTTGTGTTACTCCTGGCAACCGCTTTGTGGGTTTGGGACCAGGAGTCTTGGGACTTGGAACCAAGACTGCCAAGAGAGGCGGTCTGAACCCTTCTTCGAAGGAGAGAGCATACCGGTTGCTCAGGAGAGGCATGGGAGATGTGATCGCATGTTGGAGAACTTGGCTTCCCAGGAGAAGGGGCCCTGAAGGAGCGGAGTCCGAAAGAGCCGAGGACATCCACTGCTGCGTCCTGGAAGGGCCTGCACCATTCTGCAAGGATGAGTCCCAAGCCTCCCAAATCTACCACGTGATGGAATCGAACTGCGAAGGAGGACAGTATCTTCTTTTACTACTAAAGAAATGTACTTGGCATGTGTTTTTACCCTGCCTCCAACTGAAATATGCGAGCCAATTTGATGCACTGATGGTCCAACAAAAACGACCCCTCGCTTAGCTGCCGCACGTTTTTTTTTATTAACAATTACAGTATTTTGAAATCAAATTGTTCATCAAAAACGCATCCTTCTACCCTGCGGGCCAGTAACTATATGACGAGAATTGCAAGTGGTTTTCAGCGGCGTGGAAGTCCAGGCAGTAAAACTTGTGATTGCTTTTGTTCTAAAGAATTGTTATTAAATCACATGATGGATTGCGATCGCACACAAATGCGTGTACACAGTATTGCAGGTCTGTGTTTTATGGCAATGCTTGGATTACAAAATATTACGTTTTTTCTCGATGATAAATGTTTTGGAATCTTTTGGGTCCTATGGAACTGTTTCTCCTGTGGGAATGGTAGATAAAACTGATCAAAATCCCCTAGAAAATAGTTATTGCACACAGTAGCAATTGTTTTTAAATTACATTTTATCGGTGTATATGTAAACAATTGTGTTACGCAGAAGAGCATTTTTGAATGCCTTTGCCATTGATTTACTGCCTGTACACAGTAAAGAATACGTATTACAATACGTATTACAATCACACCCTTAGCGCCTACACTTTATTGTTTCGTTTCTTTCACTGATTCACCTACTGTGTCAGACTAAATTCCAGCACATATGGATAAAGTATATTTAGTCATTTAAAAACGCAGTGCCGGTGTTCAAACAATTTCGGTGTTAGGGATTTTTCTATCTCCCTGAAAGAAGGACACGAGCTAAAACAATATTTACAAGGCATTATCACGTGAGATACGTAGCAAATATTTTCCCCTTAATTATTATCGGACAGGACAGATTATAACTCCCACAGTTGCCCTACGATATTCAGCAAAAGCCTTTCCTAGGATTATTTAGAGAATTTCGGTGGGTATCTTGCAAGCACGCACATGGTGTTGGGGACACAGCATTCGACAGTACAATGGAAATCCTTGGGATGGCAGAGGAAGTAAGATGCTAAATCAAGAGGGCGATCCGAAGAGCTCTCCTCCTTAAGGCTGAGCCAAATGAGCAACCAGTCTGTCCACTTAGTAAATATAATAATATCATAAAAGGCGTGTGCGGATTTATCCTAACATAACTCTAAACATAAAGTGGTATCACTCTGTGGCTCCTGCAGAAATATATATATTTTATTTTCCTCTAATTGCAAAAATAGAGTGCTGTAGGCATGATGCGGAACAAAAAGAGCTAGACTATTTTTGTTACCAAATTAAAACAGGAATTTCCTGCCTATGATAAAGAAGTGCTGGCAAGCTTGGCCATCCAGTTAGGAGCATCGTTTGGTTAATAAGATTAAGATTGGCCCAAGCCTAATTAAGATGCGTTGTTGGAGTCCTTCCTTGTTGCTGTTTGCTTCCAACATGCCTTAGGTGCAGCGTGAGTCAAATGAGCTGAGCAAACTTGAACGGTACTGTACAAGAATGGGCAAGTAAATGATCCACTGATCATATGATCTTCTTCCAGGAGTCATGCAACATGTAACCTTGGTTAGCAAAGGACTATGTCTCAGCAAAACTGCAATGGAAGCTTTCTATGCAAAACACTTGACTGTGCACCCCCAGAATCAGATTGCTTAGAGGCAGAGACAATCTGACATGCTGTTGTAATTGTCAAAACATTGTCAGATGAAATGATTGGGAGATGTAACGAAATATTGTGTTTGAATAAGACGGCAAAGTTTGTTGCTTCTAAAATGTACGGATAAGTTTAATCATTCAATAAAACATCAATTGAGCAAAGAGCTATGGTGAGTAAAAAAAAAACGATAGAACCTCTGTTTCATGAGGTCTCCTAATATGACTACAGTGACAATGCCTAAGGGAAGTACTTTAATGTTTACATTGGAAATGATTTGGGACTGGTAAACCAGAAAGCCTCCAGAAACGCCATTGAAAAGCACACCCATATTACAAGTCACTGCCCTCTGTCATTTGGAGCGGACACTGTAAGATCTTCAAGCGGCTAAGTATACATTACACCTCCCATCCCTCATTAAATAGGGAGCGAAGACTAGTCAGCCGAGAGTGTCTGTAGATGCTAAATGGAAGAGAAAATGAGTTAGCGTAAAGTATCTTTTTCAACTAAATTCCTGAAAAATCTCATGCACTGACAGGTTGCCTTTTCCAAGTTGTCATCCGCTTTAATACTAAATAGGATATCCCCATGAAATGATAACCTAGTTTCTTAATCTGAATGTCTGGAAAAGGGCAGATACACTTAGTTTGTGCTTGAATTGTGACTGGGGGATCATTTTCAGGAGTCCCAGGGCTGACAGTGATTTCAGGCCTCAAAATGTAACAATCAGAGTCTGCTCCAAGTGGTGACCTTGGGCTAATTCTCACAGTTGAATTCAAAATAGAGCACAAGGTACACCCCCTTTAGCAGCTCTCAGAGTAGTTAGGTCGAACATTCCAAGGCTTACTCAGGGTAGTTGTGTGGGGTCACATTCAGAACTCAACATACATCGGTTAACAATAAATTACTGTGCAATATAAATTACTTTTCTGCTACTCTACAAATTACCATATATAATCAAAAGAAGGCAATAATCAGTGGTACTAATGGGATACAGTACCCACAGTATTCTGGGGAACACTTTTTTTTGTGGTAAAATGTGTTGAACCTTGGACTCTTAAGGGAAGACTGACTGAAGTTACTGGTGGGGCTCACCCTGGTGATACAATTCATTTCAGCTGCAGATATCCCCTCTACTATTGTTATGGTTCCCTCTCTTTTCGGGGTGCAATCACAGAGTAACTTTTCTGTCTTTAACATGCATTCTTTCTGGTACAAACTGCACTGATTTCTAGAGGATAGGATGCACTGTTAACTGGTGTGTACGGCACAGTCGAAAATAATGTCATGTCTTGCCATGTGCCACTTTTAGAAACTTGCCCCTCTGTTGCCCAAGTTATCCACATGTCATTTGCGGAGTCTGGTCACGACACAGCCTTCTGCCCAAAACACAGCCTTCTGCCCAAATGGAGAGACGGGTCTATGACTCCCAGGAAAGGTATCAATAGAGGCCTGCCACTGGAGAAGTGTTACCTCCTCCTGAAAGAATGCCACACTGGGTGTTACCTCAAAATGCGCACTTCAAGGAGGAAACTGTATTTGACCGGCAAATTGTAACCACACTCGAGAGGGGCTGCACTTTTTCTGGGTAGGCAGGTTAAGGTTCATGGCAGAGAAGGGGAAACACTGGACAAAACGGTTTTACTGATGGCGTATCCTCAAGGTAGTCACACCTCTAAGGCAGGCTACAGAGTTCCATACTCCCAAGAGAAGGGTCCCGACATCTTGGGAGTGGGCAACATAGAGCATTCTGTGCTAGCTAGATGCCACACTTTCCATGAAGTTATCATCATATAGAAGGGAACCTAGGATTACTGTGACCTCCCTGAGGGCACTTCTGGGCATAATAGGTGCACCCTTGGTGCACCCAGAACTCCTATCTGGGCTGGACTGAAGAAGAGAACCAAAGGAAGACTGCCTTGCTGACACAGAAATAGACAAAGAAGAGTCTGCACACGCTGCTCCTTGAGCTATTGAAGGAAAGGCCTGTGCATTCTTTCTGCTCATGGAGAAGTTGTCCCTGCGCCCAGCCAGAAGCAGAGACTCCAAGATTCAGTTTGAGGAGTTTCTGTTCACGTCATAGAGTCACAAAAGCTGAACAAGCCTGCCTGGCTCCTTGTTGCAGTGCAGCCCAGGATACCATGACCCGATGCTCAAAAGTTGCACTGGAGTCGGCTTGACCCGGGAGCGTCATCGGAGTGCAGCTTGGTGGCCCAGAAGAAGAGTTATCACCCAAAGAAGGAAACCGCTGAGGTGATTGTGCCCGATGACCAGTAGTCCAGACGGAACATTTGCTGGACCAAAGAGGACATTGGATTGCGCCGAATCTTCTGGCCAAAGTCACCCCACCAGAACTGTGGACTGCGGAGTGGCCCCAGGAAGATCCCCATCGACATCACAGCATCTTCAGCATCCATGAGCATCTTCAGCGTCCTTTATCCCTTGCATCTGATAGAGACTACTAGCTGCAGATTCCTTAACGTAGAATTATCCCCAGGCCTAAGACTGGATCTGGAAACCTTTTTCCCACAGCATCCCTGCGCGCCGTGTGGACGGCATCACGTTACTCCACCCAAACGTCGTCCGCGTACGTGATGCCAGTGAAGTCAAATAAGTCCCACCACGGCGCGCCTACGTAATTTTTAGGTCTCGCATAGAGAGAGACCTATTGCCGTCCACACACAAATGACTTTTTACAAGCCGGATTTGTAGAAGTGCCCGTGCTCGTGACCGCGCTTCTATCACAGCCATCAGCCTCCCTCCCACGGGCAGCTTGGCCTCAGGCATTCACCCAAGAGCGACTTCTCCTCCCCCTTAATTACATCCCTGCTGTTACGGCCGCGAGGCCGTGCTTCAAAGGATCCGCTCCCCCATCGTTCGCCAAAGTCCCGTCCCACCCTTCCTTAGATCTTCACTTTTGTTTGAACTTTCAGTGTGAGTTTTCACAGGCCTGAAGGCACTGGAGTGATTTACATGAGCCCGTACCAGTCTGTGCATTTTTTAAATACAAATACAGTTTACTTTTTTTTTTAACCAAGTCACAAACCTCACATGAACAATGAGTTTCCAAAACGCTTCAGCAGTAATCCTTTTTTTAATGGGACAATGTCAGTCGGTGGCATTTACATTTTTTAACCAACTCATAAAAAGCTCGAGGCATTTGAAATATGAAGCAGTGGTAGCCCTCTCAGCTTTTCTCAGACACCACTTGTGAAGAGCACTCAGCTCTTTTTCTTGAGCAGACAGCGCAGGGGGAGTCAGGCTTTTCGTTTTTTTTAATATTATGGCACGGCACGGCAGGCCAGTTGTACCAGGCTCCCATCATTGCACACTCCAGAAACTAAAGATAATTCAGCCTGAGCGAATATGCAGTAAGCATCTCCCTGTGGTATGCGCATGTCTTGTGCCAGTTTCGAAAAGAGCTTTTTCTGTTCACAGGTAAATATTTAATTCTCAGGAAAAAATAAGCCACGTCGCTTGGGTTTCCAGGACACGTCCCTTCTCAAGAGCTGCTTCTACAGTCAATGACAACAAACTGAGATACAGTTTCACTCCAGGATAGGAGTTCTGAGTCTTAGTGGAAATACAACTCATGTGAGCTGTGCTTGGGGTTGCTCTACGGTGCGGTCGAGACAGTATTATTTGCGATATACCGCAGGTGTTCGTTGGGTTCTAGACTCCGGTTCATTATGGGGGTAAGTCAGCCATTTCCTCTGTTTTCTGTGTCACTAATCTAATGGATGTAGAAGCGCACAGCCGATCCCTCACCTGCAGCAGAAATAGACGAGTTTCAGGAACGAGCTTTGCATGTTATATCGTTCATTCATTGGTCCATTCAGCCGTCTAGGCCTGCAATTGGAGACTTCCTTTTGTATTGAACTATTTAACACAAATAATCCCTGCAATTGATTACTTCAAAACATGTCAACATTACAGTCTTTTCACTGTCTTTAGATTCCACTTTTGTGAAAAGTTCCTCGTGTTTGTTTATAACCATTTCCATTGTGCAGAAGGTCGACAAATCAGAGTGCAAAAGCTGCAGAAATGAAGGCTTTGCATCGGCCGCTCTGGCGTCCGTTGCGCATCCAGTTCCCTTTGGTATGGTCGATGTGCACCAGCCCGACTTTAGACTCTGCTCTGATTGTTCTATTAGGAAACGGGCAGTGCTTAATTTGAGCCTGTGATTTCCGTGCTTAGGACCAGCATTCACTTTTCAATACCAGCACTTATGAAAGTCTGCCACGTGGTGGCTGGTTTAGAGACAAGCACGAAAACGGTTGTTTATTAATTCGATATATGTTAAGAATTACTAATACCTTGCGCTAAAGCCATTGTTTTAGATTTGGGGGCTTGGACTAGTCTGAATTGCCACATTTGCAGAAGTGTAATGTTTAGTAGTTTTGTTGGTATTGTTGCTGGAAGGGGCAATGGGTGGTGGAAATTGCAGTGCCCTCCTAACGAGGGTCCTGGCATTTTAAAAAAATTAGTGCTCGTCCTATTCTCGTGAACGTGCTTCTATCGGCCCAAGCCGCCTGCCTCCACAGCAAAGCCATCTGTTGCTTTGCGCTCCTCCCCTAATTATTCACTGCTTGGCTGGCCGGCACATCAAAGGCTGCTGCTCCCCATGCGTCTCCTTTATTTTTTTTGTCCCCTCTTGGAACAGACCTCGCCGACCCTCTCACAGTGCCCGCCTCCCTGCCCCCCAACCCAAAATACCTCCGGATGATGAAAGGCCTCTGCATGCTACCAAGGTCTCTCCTGTAGGCACCTCTCCCCTCCCCACAACCCCCTTCCCATGGAGGTGCCTTCCCCTGACTATGGAAGTGCCTTCCCAGTGCCTTCTTTCTTGTTGTTGGAATGTTTACCATTCATTGCAGTATTATCCTTGTTTCCATGTACCGGGTTCCTCTGCATTTGCATTGTCTCGGCTCAAATATCATGTCTAATTGCTTTGTTTATGTCACTTCTGCTTGTTGTCGGTGTTTCTTGTTCCTACTTATTGCACCGTTTGCTCCTCTTGTACTTTGTTTGCTCACGATTGCCACTTTTGCCTCATATAATGTAACGTTTGCTTTTGAAATGTGTTTGCTTGTAATGTTCTCTTGTTTACATTGAAATATGGCGGACACGTGTTTTGTGTTATACACATTTGACAGCGTGTCCATCTCCTCTGTTGCATGAGGGACTAAATCATTTGCGTGTATATGTCTGGGCACTTTTATCAGTGTTTATTCTGCTCTGTGTGAAGTCACTACACGTCAGTTGTGTGCGTATCCAACTATGTGTATGTCTATTTCTCTGTTGTATGCACAGTTCTCGGCGGGCTGATAGCTGTGCATTTATTCATAACATAAGTGTGTATCTAGTCCTGTGTGTTTCAGTACATCTGATTCGTATCAACTCGTACCTGGGTCTGTTTCTTTTCTGAATAATTTTATTTTCGCATGTCAATTATTTGAAAAAATACAACCCATTGTTATTTTTAATATTAATGCATCTAAGTCATGTAAATACAACACATATTGCATTAAAAATGCTATAGGTGTCACATTTGCAAAAGTTACCACTATTGGCATTGTAAATGACAAAGTTATTAATTTCGCTATTTTCAAAACAAAAACATAAATAAAAAATTTGTCATTTACAATACTAATACCTCTAACTTTCCTAATGCAAGACCTATTGCATTGCAAATGCTTGTGTTCCTCGGTCTCTGTCCGGGCCTGTTTGGGCCCCCTTTTTCTTTCACCATTGTGATATCTTTTGGTGGTACAGTGTGCGAATGCCTTCGGGCTTCAAGACGTGCACGCCATGTGGGCGTCTTATGTCGGCGACAGACCCTCACCTCATTTGCATGTGGTGTTTAGGGGAAGATCACTGCACCACTGATTGTGAGGCGTGCCAACAGCTGAAGCCGAAGTTGGGGCGGGAGCGCCGGATGAAACTGCTCTCGGCTCGTCTTTCAAGGTCGGCTTCGTCCCTTCGATCAGCCTCGCCAGACGGTTTCAGAAGCGGCCCTTGTTGGCATCCTCATCTCTTTCCGATGTTGCGAGAGCGGCGCTCCCCGGTGGGTGTCGCAGCTTGTCCCTGGAGGCTGGTGTTCAGCCTGCCAGGGGCGGGGGCTCTCCGTGGGTGATGCGGGCCCGCGTGTCACCGTCCTATCCACCGTTTCCCGGTGAAAGGGCGTCGAGAGTCCAGATGGAGACCTATGCTGCGGCTTTGCAGGCCTCGTTGGTGTCTCCTCCTTCCCCTCCTGGGGTGTCAGCGGATCCCTTGCTCTACGCAGGGCCCAGAGCGGCGTCGCCGGCGACTCTGGCCCAGGCGCTGACTGGCTCGACTCCAGGCTTAGAGGAAGTTGTGATGTCAGGGTGCGCCCCTTCGGGGGTCCCTCCTTCGGACCACAGCGCCTCTGCCTTGCCACAAACTCCAGCGGGAGTCCCTGTGGTGTCGCGGGAGGTCGCCGGGGCTCGGGTCGCATCCCCGAGCCCCGATCGGCCCTCTGTACAGGCGGCGGCCTAGTCCACGGCTGAGCTGACGCCGCCACGGGCCGGCACCTGCTGGACCGGGTGGCGCCACAGGGGTCGGTGGACCCTCCTCGTCCCGCTCTGGGTCGAGGCTGGACGGTGACCCCTCGTCCTCCGGGCCCCTCCCGTCCCTCTGCGCAGGCGGGTGCCTCGTCGGAGGTTGAATCCCCCTTGGCGGCACCGCTAGGGTTGGCGGGCCACCTCTGTCATTCTGGGCCGAGGCTGGCGGAGAGCTTCGTTTCATTCCCCTGGTCCCTCTCATTCCTCCATGCAGACGGTTGCCTTGTCGGAGGTCGAGACAGCGTTGTTCCGCCGCCGCCCCTTGTCCACTTCAGCTCCGCTCCGGTCCCCGGCGCGGTGTGACTTGGAGGAGCCCTATCCGGCATCTCCTTTGGTGCCGGATGGTGATGATGTCCTGCCTCAGGCGGTGGATTCTACAGCACCAGACAGGCGCGAGTCATGGCTTCGCCTTCGGACGCTCCCTCTTCTCCGGAGGTTGGGTGCCTACTGGTGTCATCCTCCCCGGAGACAGGCCGCCGCGTGGTAGCTTTTTCACCGGCGTCATCGAAGGGCGGCTCCCCGCCATTCCCGAGGCCAAGGTGTTCGCCGGTGGAGCAACAGGTCCCCCACTCTTCGGTTCCTTCTAACTTCCAGGTCTGGCCTTTGACAGCCCCGCTCGGCTTCGGGGACGGCTGCCTTAGTTTACAGCCGTTGCCCATGGAGAAGCGGTTTTCTCCACCGCGGGGCCCTACGGAGGCGGGTGTGGCCTTCGCTCACGCAGTGTCCACGCCTGTGGGTACTCTGCGCATGGGTGACTCGGTTGCTCATTTCCCGGCCGACCATCTTTTGGAGGTTCTCCAACAGGGCTCTGTTGAGAGGGAGCTATTGCTTCCCTTTGAGGGTTCGCTCCTTTCTTTCCTGATGGGGGCTTGGAGGCTCCCCGCCTCAGAGGATCCGGTGCCTCAACACCTTCTGCACCAGCACCTTCCTGCGCCGCGTGACCCGGTTTCTTTCCCTCCACCCCTCTGCCTCCAGTCCACTTTTGCGGACTGCTTTTCCCTCCCTGCCACCACTGTTGTCTCCACCGCCCCGGGAGGCCCGCTGACTGGACTCTTGGGGGCGCAACATGTTCGCCTTGACCAGCGCTGCCCTGCGGGCCCCTAACACCTTATGTGTGTTGACTAGGGCCACCTTTTGTTTGTGGGACTCAGCTGAGTCCTTGGGATCTGCTGCTTCACATGAGACTGTTCAGGTGGACTTACGGCATCATGTGCTGGATGGCCGGGAGCTAGTGGTGTTTATTCTCCGCTTTGCTCTGGACATGTAAATGTGTGAATACTTGTAAAGCGCACTATCACCTGAAAGGTATCTTGGCGCTGTATACCGCTGTGGAACCCTTCCTGGCTTTCCCTGTGAGATGCCCCCTTACTGGGCACCTCCAAGGTGAAGCCAGGCATCCTAGCGCTTTCGGGGCCGTTGTGGAGATTAAGCAAGCTATTGCCCAGAGTTGCAGTGTGGGACTCCATGATTAGAGTAGGCACCTAGGCGAGAATTATCGAGTCTGTGGACATTGAGCCCAAGACCCTGCCGCGTCGGGAATTGAACCCTGGTCCCAGGCCAGACCTCTGCCTCAGGGTCTGCCGCTCTAATCGGTGAGCCACACTTCTCCACATCTCGGAGGTGCTGGGCCGGGCCATGGCTTCATCAGTCTCCCTCTGCCACCATGCTTGCCTTCGGGACGGCGTGTTCCCTGAAAATGTACGGGAGCGGCTGATTGATCTTCCATTCGATGGCACCCTGTTATTCCATGCCCCGGCAGACTCCACCATCCAAAGCTTCTTGGCAGGGCTCCGTCCTCCTCCTCCTCCTTATCCCCCCCTCCTCCTTCCCCCCCCTTCAGTGACTGCTGAGTTGATCTGGTTCTGGACCTTTTTCCCAACCGGTTGCCCTTGCTGGGCTGTGTTTTATGGCCACTTGAGTCCTCCTTGCTGTGACTGTGGCATTGTTGGCTACTGGACGGCCCTTTGTTGACTGGGTGTTTTTGCTAGAGTTGTCTGCACAGACTTGGCCCTGAGATTAGGCCTTCTGTTTTTCTCTTGGACTGTTTGATAAGCCTTCCGCAGGGTTTTTTCCCCGTAGTTCTTTCGTTTTTTCCTCTGCTGCGGAAGTTTCTTCCAAAGAGGCTTCCCATGTCTTGGGACTTAAATTACCCTATTTGGGGTAGTGGTAGCTGTTCTATAGCTTGAGCTCTGCTAGGGAGTTCTGGTCGCTTTCGGGCCCCTGCTCTCCATGGCGCTTATTTATGTTGCTGATGCTTCTTTAGGCCATGTGCGCGGACACCTCGTAGTAGTGTGTCCAGACACTTCCCCGCCTTCCTGCTCCTGTCCTAGAGGCTGGAATAATTCTGTGTTTTTCCCTTTGTCAGGCGTCGCCTACCCTGTCTTCCTGGGCTCCGGGCTGTTCTTCCTGCTTCTGGCAGTTTATGATTGCTGGCGCCGCTCTGTCTGGTCTGTGGTGGGCTAGCTTTCGTTCCCTCGCTTCCTTGGGCCCTCTAGGCTTTTCTTCTTCCTCTTTCTTGTCATGGCATTGAATGGAAGCTCTGTTGCCTTGTAGGGGCATGAGGTGCTTCGGCCTCCTTGCCCTTGGTTCTTCAGTTGAGTGAACAAGCTTCTTCAAATCCTTTCTTTTTCCCACATCCCTCTTGGGGTCGGTGGTGTTCTGCTTGCGGGGGTTCCCCTCTTGCCTGGGAGAACGGGGCTCTTCGCCCTGTCCATTGGACTAGTCCCATGTGGGCCTCTCTGTTATGTCCAGGCTGGTGGGGTCCTTCTGCAGGCCCTCCTTCCCTGTGGGTTAGGTTAGGGAATCTATTCTTTATTAAGGAATCTGTGGCTAGTAGTCTCTATCAGATGTAAGAGTTACTTACCTCCGGTAACGATGTATCTGGACGATTCTAGCCGCAGATTCCTTCACGGCCCGCCATTCCTCCCCGTTCTGCGAGGACCCTTTGGCTTGCCCTTCTGCACTCGCCTCCCGGTGGATGGCTTGAGTGCGTGTATTCTTTTGCTCTTTGACGAGCCGTTATCTTGCTTTTTGTTCCTTCCTCTTCTTGGCACGGTTCAGGCTGAATCTATAGGTACTCCTGGGCTCCTCTGCTCTGGTTGCTCCAGGATTGAGGCTGGCCTTCCTTTTCCCTCCCTCTTGTTTCTAAAGGTCCTGGCTCCTCTGCTAACCTCTGGACTTGGGTCATTTGGCCGTGCCCTGCCCCCCTTGGGGGGGTGGTCGCACTCTGTTCTGGGGTTGCCTTAGAGGTCTGTTGTTCCCTGTTTGTCTTGGAACCCTACATGGATCTTGGTTGGGGTTCTGGTCCCGCTGCATGTTATCATGACATTTTGCATATGTTCCTTGTCTTAAGGGGGTACTGTTTTCATGACTGGCAGGGTGGCTCCTCATGGCTGTGCTCTGTTCTTTCTCATTTTCTCCTTTCCCTGCTTTTGGGTACTGCTGTGTTGGCACTGTTCTGTATGGTATTCTTCATCACCATTCCTTTTTCCTTTTTCGCACACTGTTGCCAAGCTTCCAGAGTTTCTCTGCTGGCTCCGCGTTGTGGCGCGGAAAAGTTCTCCGAAGAAAACTGACGTATGCGCACCGGGGTGGGACTTAGGTGACCTCGCTGACGTCACGTACGCGGACGACGCTTGGGCGGAGTCGCTTGATGCCGTCCCCCCGGCAAAAAGTTTTCCGGATCCAGTCTCACGCCTGGGGATAATTCTATGTTAAGGAATCTGCGGCTAGAATCGCCTCTACCAGATACATCATTACTGGAGGTAAGTAATTCATACATCAGGATCACTTCACAGAAGTCAATGTCAAGGGACCAGTTACACTGGAACTGGATTGAAGGCTGCTTTTCTCATCAAGGTAATTGTTTTTTGGGACCTTGCTGGTCCCTGTGATTGGCTCCCTTCTGGAGTTGCTCACCCAAAGTAACTCTAAGTAACCACATTCCACTTTGGCCAACTTTTCTAAGTGTTTTAATAAATTGGTGTCATATATTGTTATATAGTTGTGTTTCCTAATTTTTTAATGTTTTATTGCTGTTTTAAATGCTTTACACCAGTTCCTTTGTTGAAGCCTGATTGCTCAAAGCCACAGCTACCAGGGTTGAGCTATGGTTTGACAAACAGAAACTGACTGGTCGTTAGGGGATTGGAAGTGTATTAGACGGTGAAGTCTCACAATCACACCATTTATACACCCCGTTTCCTCACGTTTCCTCACATTGGTCCCTAGCGGTGGGATCCAGAACTTGTGTTTAGCAGTATCTTAAGTTGATAGAGGTAGAAACCTGCAGGGGCGGCCTTAGGCATGTGCAAGCTGTGCACCTGCACAGGGCCACCAAACCCCAGGGGCCACCACGCCAATATATATCCTTAATACAATAATCCTCTGAGGATGGATACATATTTGCGTGGCGGCCTCTGGCTGGGATTTGGCGGCCTCTGGCTCTGTTCCACTTCCAAACACCCTGACCCCCCCTGGCCCCACTTAACTGGCCTCCGCGCTCCGCCACTCCTGGACCCCCTCTTCCGGGGCCCCCTACCTACACTCCCTGCCCAGGGCCGCCATGTGCCTAGAGCCGAAGGTCTGGGACTGACTGTCTGTTGCCAGAAGATCTACTTTCAAACTTCTGGGTAAAATGCAGAAGGCAATAAACTGAACAGAAAAAAACAGTAGTCCTTACAGAAGACACCCAAGAAAGTCTCCCAAAAGAAGGTGCTACGCTCCTGAAGGTCCCACTGCTAATTGCTCCATCATACATGAAGAAAAGTGTTGGTGTCATATTCTCTGTTCAAACTGCCAAACTATGGAATTCACTCCCAGCAAAGATACAGGAGCTGAAAATTTTTTTTTTCCCATTTGAACCTTGAAATATAAAATAAAGATCTATCAACCAAAATTGGGAATTTGTTATACCACCTAGAAAATAGAATATCACACACTCCTTTTTTTTTTTTTCAAATTTGTTATTATTGTTGCATCAAGCGGATCATGGGTACAGGAGACAAAACAACTCGGGGGAGCGTCAACATTCCGCTCGTCCCGATAATCTGCAACTTTTTTATTAGTCGGTTACACATCTTTCAGCATGATGAACTCGTTTTTCATTTTCACCCCAAACTCCCCCCCGCCCCCCTGAACTCCTGCAAACATCATCAACTGAGAAGCCTCTGTCGAAAGCCCCCCTTCCTGCCCTCCCTTTCTCCCCCCCCCCTTTCTGCAGCATATCACCCTTCCCCGCCACCCACCCCGACCCCCGAGCCTCCCTCCCTCTCTAAGCGACGACATAGAGTATATACAATCCAGCAACCCAGATCCTCCATAGACATCTTATGTCGGAGTCAGCGTCGAGCGTGTGTCCCAGCTATCCTCCTTTCCACCCACCTCCCTCACCAGACAGTCCTACTCCAGTCCATGGTAGCGCCTCCACTTAGTCCATATTTTTCGAAATTTTCGTGGGCACCCTCTAGCCTTGTAGGTCACTCTTTCAGCCGCCATATACATATCCAGACCCCTCCTCCATTCCTCCAGGTCGGGTTTCCCAGGCGCCCCCCACATTCGTGCTAAATCTCTTTTCGCTACTACCAAAGCCAGCTGCAGGAAAATGAGTAGGTACCTTGTAATGTCCACCTCCGTTGACATTCCCAGGAGCACCAGTTTTGGGTCTCTAGGAATCTCTATCTCCAATATCGTACTCAATTCCCTAAGTACCTCGCCCCAGTATTCCTGTATCACAGTGCAGCCCCAAATGATGTGGTAAAAGTCGCCTGTTTGGTGCTGGCATCGTATGCATGAGGTGTCGGTCACCCTCCCCATCCTGGAGAGCCTCACTCTGTCAAAGTAAGCCCGGTGAAGGACCTTAAACTGTATTAGGCGGAGCCTCGATTTTATGGCCACTTCCCTCGGGTGCATGAGTGCGAGTTCCCAATCCAGGTCCTCCATTGTGCCCACATCTGCCTCCCACCTTGCCCTGAGTGCCTGCAAGTCTCCCAGCATATTGTTCGTCAGTGTTTTATATGTCATGGATATTGCCCCCCTCTGTATGCGCTCCTGGAGTAATCGGCCCTCAAGTGGTGCAAACTGGGGTATGTCGGTAAGCGATATGTGCTGAGCTCCCCACACGTGTCTTAACTGTAGGTATTTATAGTATTGGGTGTTATGGAGGCCAAAGTCCTGTTTCAGCGTCTGGAAGGTTTTAAGCTCCCCCTTTGCTATGACATCTCCCACCGTAGAAATGCCGATGTCATCCCACCTGTGAAATCCCTTCAGTTTATGCAGCTCCGTCAACCACCTACACGACCATAAGGGTGTCTGTCTAGTGATCCGTTCATGCCAGCCCATCCTAATTGTCGCTCTGCGCCACGCCATCAAGGTAATCCTCGTCGCAGGTAGGAGTTGGCGGCCTCCTTTCCCGCCATACAAGAAGTGTAGTACCGTCTTATTGCCCCATTTGGACCTCTCTAGAGCATAAGTGGGGTGGTCAGCCGGGGCGTGCAGCCACTCATTGATCGGGGCCAGATGTTCTGCCCAGTAGTAGGCCTCCAGATTAGGGAGCGATATTCCCCCACTATATTGGTGGCGTTGCAGGGTCGTGAGTGCCACCCGGGATTGCTTCCCCAACCACAGGAAAGAGCGGAGATCAGCATGTATTGTCCGTATCGTCGCGTCTGGTAAGGGAATATCACACACTCCTGACCGTGCTCTAAAACTACAGTGTCTCTGAATAACATATGTAGCACATCATTAACGAATATAGAATGCAAGTTTTTATCTGGAAACAATGATTATGGCCTGCTTTCGTCAAACTTTCAGGCCCAACCTACACCAATTTGATTATGGCGATTTTTGATACTCTCGGAATCTGAAGGATATAACCCTCATTACAAACATTAAATAAAAAAAACTATAAAAATGTCTATCTTGTTCGTTTACTACTTTGCATGACGTAGCATATGAACCATTACCAAAATTTGCAAATTGCCTGAGAGACATATTTCATACCTCTACTTAATGAATCCATGGCAGTTCATGTCTCCTTCTCTCCTATACGGGTTGACCTTGCAGCCAAAATCCTACTGAGCTCTCCCCACTTGTCTCACTGACCCAGCCTGTATAAGCATGACCCAAAGTAGCTATAGCCGTACTATCGAACAACGCTACTTCATCCAACAACACAATATATCTGAAAGAAACACGTTAGTGATAGATTCCTTACCTTGGAATTACCCTCAGGCGTCAGACTGGATCCGGAAAGTTTTTGTCAGCAGTACCCCTGCGCGTTGGTAGGCATCGTCGTGCGGCTCTGCGTAAGTCGTTGGCGTCGTAGTCGCAGAGATTACTTTGCTGGAGCTACTTAGACGCGCGCTAACGTCAGTTCTTTTTTAGGTCTCGGCCTGCCAATGCGCTTGCGCATTGCTGGCGAGACATATAGAGGGCCACCAGCAAATCCTACCAAGAGGGTTTTGGAGTGCGGATTACGCCCAGTGCATGCGAGTCATTCAAACGCGAAGCTTCGCCAGCGCGCGCGCGGCCTCACTTTCTGCTCCCCCTCTTACTTTCGTTATCGCTCACACCCCATATGCTCGTTCCCTCCCACCCTTCCGACTTCAAAGGAACGCCGCTCCCCCCGCTCCCCTGCTCCCCCACCACGCAATGCCGAGAGCTTTCCTGTGCCACATATTTTATTATTTAATTGCTCCTGAAGATCGCTATCTGTGCTCTGAAATTTGTTTTTCCTGCCTTTCGTCATGGCTCATGGCGCTTCTCACAACTGCCACACCCCCACCACAGAGCGCATCTTGCGGCCCTGTCATCTCTTTCAGTTCGCTTTCGATTTCATGACTGCGCGGCCGTGTCTCTTTGCACTTTTCTTGTATTGCTATCGATTTCTATTCATTATTAGGCAGCCAGTTTCACCACTGGGTATGACAGAAAGTAATTTGCATGCTGTTCGTTGTAAACACGAAGTCCTTTACATGTGATGAATATGGCGGGATGGGTAATGTGAGTGTTGGTGGGGATATGTACATCCGGTGCTGTGTATTCTATTAGCAAAACAAACGTGAAATCTGCCCAGTGCGACATCGCGCTCTCCCTAGAGCTTCTACATTAAAGGAAATGTATTAACTACAAAAGTGTACATGGGACCTTCCCGACAATTAACTCACGAATCACACCACCAAGTAATGACACACTGTCTACAATAAAACGGACTACACTAAATGTACAATGACTCATCTATCCACTCATATTAAGGGATCATATTAATCTGCTTTACACACTCGCTGCAAAGCAAGCCCCGCAGTAGTTTTTTAATGAAGTTGTTGTGCATCTATTCTAATTAAGAACCGCTATTTAATATATATATTTGTTTCATGCACATAGTTTTTTTTCATATAGGCGAGAGAGAGTGTGTGTGTGTGTGTGTGTGTGTAATACGGGAATACTATTTTTGATTTTAATAACAATGTTCTGTTTTACTTATCAGTGTTGTTTTTGGGATTATATTCCGTGTTCAAATAGAATTATGCAGCAACATAAGACTTAGAAGGCTATTCCATTTGTTGTACAGCGTTTGTTGTTCTATACACCGTGGTCATCCCGGTAACAATGTCCCTGCAGTGGACGTCGCTAGACAATAGTGGAATGCTCAAAGTAAGGCTATGTGCGCCCTTTCACCCGTCAGTTACTTTATGTACTGTTGATAATATGTGTGCCCAAGTTTTGTGTCTCACTCTACCACTCTTCCACCCTCACTTTACCACTGTACCGCCCTCATTCTACCACTCTACCGCCCTCACTCTACCACTCCCTCACTCTACCACTCCCTCACTCTACCACTCTCACTCTACTGCACTCACTCTACCGCACTCACTCCACCGCCCTCACTCTACCGCCCTCACTCTACCACCCTCACGCCCTCACTCTACCGCCATCACTCTACCACTCTACCGCCCTCACTTTACCACTCTACCACCCTCACTCTACCGCCCTCACTTTACCACTCTACCGCCCTCACTCTACCGCCCTCTCTACCACTCTACCGCCCTCACTCTACCGCCCTCACGCCCTCACTCTACCACCCTCATGCCCTCACTCTACCACCCTCATGCCCTCACTCTACCGCCCTCACTCTACCACTCTACCGCCCTCACTCTACCGCCTTTACTCTACCACTCTACCGCCCTCACTCTACCACTCTACCGCCCTCACTCTACCACTCTACTGCCCTCACTCTACCACTCTACTGCCCTCACTCTACCACCCTCACTCTACCGCCCTCACTCTACCGCCCTCACTCTACCACTCTACCGCCCTCACTTTACCACTCTACGGCCCTCACTCAACCACTCTGCTGCCCTCACTCTACCACTCTACCGCCCTCACTCTACCGCACTACCACCCTCACTCTACCTCCCTCACTCTAACGCCCTCACTCTACCGCCCTCACGCCATCACTGTACCGCCCTCACTCTACAACTCTACCACCCTCACTTTACCACTCTACCGCCCTCACTCTACCACTCTACCGCCCTCACTCTACCGCCCTCACTCTACCACTCTACCGCCCTCACTCTACCACTCTACTGCCCTCACACTACCGCCCTCACTCGACCGCCCTCACTCGACCGCCCTCACTCTACCACCCTCATGCCCTCACTCTACCACCCTCACGCCCTCACTCTACCTCTACCACTCTACCGCCCTCACTCTACCACTCTACCGCCCTCACTCTACCACTCTACCGCCCTCACTCTACCACTCTACCGCCCTCACTCTTCCACTCTACTGCCCTCACTCCCTCACTCTACCACTCTACCGCCCTCTCTCTACCACTCTACTGCCATCACTCTACTCTACCGCACTCACTCTACTGCCCTCACTCTACCACTGTACTCTACGCCCTCACTCTACCACTCTACCGCCCTCACTCTACCACCCTCACTCTACCGCTCTCACTCTACCGCACTCACTCTACCACTCTACCGCCCTCCTTCTACTACTCTACCGCCCGACCTCTACCACTCTACCGCCCTCACTCTACCACTCTACCGCCCTCACTGTTCCACTCTACTGCCCTCACTCTACATTCTACCGCGCTCACTCTACCGCCCTGTCTCTACCACTCTGTCTCTACTGCCCTGTTTCTACCGCCCTGTCTCTACCGTCCTCACTCTACTACCCTCACGCCCCCACTCTACCACTCTACCACACTCACGCCATCACTCTACCGCCCTCACTCTACAACTCTACTGCCCTCACTTTACCACTCTACCGCCCTCACTCTACCACTCTACCACCCTCACTATACCACTCTACCGCCCTCACTCTACCACTCTACCGCCCTCACTCTTCCACTCTACTGCCCGCACTCCCTCACTCTACCACTCTACTGCCCTCACTCTACCACTCTACCGCCCTCACTCTACAACTCTACCACCCTCACTCCACCACTCTACCGCCCCCACTCTACCGCCCCCACTCTACCGCCCCCACTCTACCACCCCCACTCTACCGCCCCCACTCTACCGCCCCCACTCTCTACCGCCCTCACTCTCTACCGCCCTCACTCTCTACCGCCCTCACACTCTCTACCGCCCTCACACTCTCTACCGCCCACTCACTCTCTACCACCCTCACTCTCTCTACCGCCCTCACTCTCTCTACCGCCCTCACTCTCTCTACCGCCCTCACTCTCTCTACCGCCCTCACTCTCTCTACCGCCCTCACTCTCTCTACCGCCCTCACTCTCTCTACCGCCCTCACTCTCTCTACCGCCCTCACTCTCTCTACCGCCCTCACTCTCTCTACCGCCCTCACTCTCTCTACCGCCCTCACTCTCTCTACCGCCCTCACTCTCTCTACCGCCCTCTCTCTCTACCGCCCTCACTCTCTCTACCGCCCTCACTCTCTCTACCGCCCTCACTCTTCCACTCTACTGCCCTCACTCCCTCACTCTACCACTCTACCGCCCTCACTCTACCACTCTACTGCCCTCACTCTACCACCCTCATGCCCTCACTCTACCACTCTACCGCCCTCCCTCTACCGCCCTCCCTCTACCGCCCTCCCTCTACCGCCCTCCCTCTACCGCCCCCACTCTACCGCCCTCACTCTACCGCCCTCACTCTACCGCCCTCACTCTACCGCCCTCACTCTACCGCCCTCACTCTCTCTACCGCCCACTCACTCTCTCTTCTGCCCTCACTCTCTCTACTGCCCTCACTCTCTCTACTGCCCTCACTCTCTCTACCGCCCTCACTCTCTCTACCGCCCTCACTCTCTCTACCGCCCTCACTCTCTCTACCGCCCTCACTCTCTCTACCGCCCTCACTCTCTCTACCGCCCTCACTCTCTCTACCGCCCTCACTCTCTCTACCGCCCTCACTCTCTGTGCCGCCCTCACTCTTTCTACCGCCCTCACTCTTCCACTCTACTGCCCTCACTCCCTCACTCTACCACTCTACCGCCCTCACTCTACCACTCTACTGCCCTCACTCTACCACCCTCATGCCCTCACTCTACCACTCTACCGCCCTCACTCTACCGCCCTCCCTCTACCGCCCTCCCTCTACCACTCTACTGCCCTCACTCTACCACTCTACCGCCCTCCCTCTACCGCCCTCCCTCTACCGCCCTCCCTCTACCGCCCTCACTCTACCGCCCTCACTCTACCGCCCTCACTCTACCGCCCACTCACTCTCTACTGCCCTCACTCTCTCTTCTGCCCTCACTCTCTCTACTGCCCTCACTCTCTCTACCGCCCTCACTCTCTCTACCGCCCTCACTCTTCCACTCTACTGCCCTCACTCCCTCACTCTACCGCCCTCACTCTACCACTCTACTGCCCTCACTCTACCACTCTACCGCCCTCACTCTACCGCCCTCCCTCTACCACTCTACTGCCCTCACTCTACCACTCTACCGCCCTCACTCTACCGCCCTCCCTCTACCGCCCTCCCTCTACCGCCCTCCCTCTACCGCCCTCCCTCTACCGCCCTCACTCTACCGCCCTCACTCTACCGCCCTCACTCTACCGCCCTCACTCTCTCTACCGCCCACTCACTCTCTACTGCCCTCACTCTCTCTTCTGCCCTCACTCTCTCTACTGCCCTCACTCTCTCTACCGCCCTCACTCTCTCTACCGCCCTCACTCTCTCTACCGCCCTCACTCTCTCTACCGCCCTCACTCTCTCTACCGCCCTCACTCTCTCTACCGCCCTCACTCTTTCTACCGCCCTCACTCTTCCACTCTACTGCCCTCACTCCCTCACTCTACCGCCCTCACTCTACCACTCTACTGCCCTCACTCTACCACCCTCACGCCCTCACTCTACCACCCTCATGCCCTCACTCTACCGCCCTCACTCAACCACTCTACCACACTCACGCCATCACTCTACCGCCCTCACTCTACAACTCTACTGCCCTCACTTTACCACTCTACCGCCCTCACTCTACCACTCTACCGCCCTCACTCTACCACTCTACCACCCTCACTCTACCACTCTACCACCCTCACTCTACCACTCTACCGCCCTCACTATACCACTCTACTGCCCTCACTCTACTGCCCTCAATCTACCACCCTCACGCCCTCACTCTACCACCCTCACTCTCCCACTCGACAGCCCTCACTCTACCACTCTACCGCCCTCACTCTTCCACTCTACTGCCCTCACTCCCTCACTCTACCACTGTACTGCCCTCACTCTACCACTCTACTCTACCGCCCTCACTCTACAACTCTACCGCCCTCACTCCACCACTCTACCGCCCCCACTCTACCGCCCCACTCTACCACCCCCACTCTACCGCCCCACTCTACCGCCCCACTCTACCGCCCCACTCTACCGCCCCACTCTACCGCCCCACTCTACCGCCCTCACTCTACCGCCCTCACTCTACCGCCCTCACTCTACCGCCCTCACACTCTCTACCGCCCTCACACTCTCTACCGCCCTCACACTCTCTACCGCCCTCACACTCTCTACAGCCCTCACTCTGTCTACAGCCCTCACTCTCTCTACCGCCCTCTCTCTCTACCGCCCTCACTCTCTCTACCGCCCTCACTCTCTCTACCGCCCTCACTCTTCCACTCTACTGGCCTCACTCCCTCACTCTACCACTCTACCGCCCTCACTCTACCGCCCTCACGGCCTCACTCTACCACTCTACCGCCCTCACTCTACCGCCCTCCCTCTACCACTCTACTGCCCTCACTCTACCACTCTACCGCCCTCCCTCTACCGCCCTCCCTCTACCACCCTCCCTCTACCGCCCTCACTCTACCGCCCTCACTCTACCGCCCTCACTCTACCGCCCTCACTCTACCGCCCTCACTCTACCGCCCTCACTCTACCGCCCTCACTCTACCGCCCTCACTCTCTCTACCGCCCTCACTCTCTCTACCGCCCTCACTCTCTCTACTGCCCTCACTCTCTCTACTGCCCTCACTCTCTCTACTGCCCTCACTCTCTCTACTGCACTCACTCTCTCTCTACTGCCCTCACTCTCTCTACTGCCCTCACTCTCTCTACCGCCCTCACTCTCTCTACCGCCCTCACTCTCTCTACCGCCCTCACTCTTCCACTCTACTGCCCTCACTCCCTCACTCTACCGCCCTCACTCTACCACTCTACTGCCCTCACTCTACCACCCTCATGCCCTCACTCTACCACTCTACCGCCCTCACTCTACCACTCTACCGCCCTCACTCTACCACCCTCACGCCCTCACTCTACCGCCCTCACTCCACCACTCCACCGCCCTCACTCTACCGCCCTCACTTTACCACTCTACCGCCCTCACTTTACCACTCTACCGCCCTCACTCTACCACTCTACTGCCCTCACTCTACCGTCCTCACTCTACCACTCTGCCGCCCTCCCTCTACCACTCCACCGCCTTCACTCTACCGCCCTCATTCTACCGCACTACCACCCTCACTCTACCGCCCTCACTCTACCGCCCTCACTCTACTACACTCACTCTACCACCCTCACTCTACCACTCCACCGCCCTCACGCCCTCACTCTACCGCCCTCACTCTACAACTCTACCGCCCTCACTTTACCACTCTACCGCCCTCACACTACCATTCGACCGCCTTCACTCGACCGCCCTCATGCCCTCACTCGACCGCCCTCACGCCCTCACTCGACCCCCCTCACGCCCTCACTCTACCGCCCTCACTCTACCACTCTACCGCCCTCACTCTACCACTCTACCGCCCTCACTTTACCACCCTCACGCCCTCACTCTACCACTCTACCGCCCTCACTCTACCGCCCTCACTCCACCACTCCACCGCCCTCACTTTACCACTCTACCGCCCTCACTTTACCACTCTACCGCCCTCACTCTACCACTCTACTGCCCTCACTCTACCGCCCTCACTCTACCACTCTACCGCCCTCACTCTTCCACTCTACTGCCCTCACTCCCTCACTCTACCGCCCTCACTCTACCACTCTACTGCCCTCACTCTACCACCCTCACGCCCTCACTCTACCACCCTCATGCCCTCACTCTACCGCCCTCACTCAACCACTCTACCACACTCACGCCATCACTCTACCGCCCTCACTCTACAACTCTACTGCCCTCACTCTACCACTCTACTCTACCGCCCTCACTCTACCACTCACCCGCCCTCACTCTACCACTCTACCGCCCTCACTCTACCGCCCTCACTCCACCGCCCTCACTCTACCGCCCTCACTCTACCTCTCTCACTCTACCGTACTCACTCTACCACTCTACCGCCCTCACTCTACTACTCTACCACCCTACCTCTACCGCCCTCACTCTACCGCCCTCACTCTACCGCCCTCACTCTACCGCCCTCACTCTACCGCCCTCACTCTACCGCCCTCACTCTACCGTCCTCACTCTACCACCCTCACTCTACGTCTCTCACTCTACCGCCCTCACTTTACCACTCTTCCGCCCTCACTTTACCACTCTTCCGCCCTCACTTTACCACTCTACCGCCCTCACTCTACCACTCTACTGCCCTCACTCTACCGCCCTCACTCTACCGCCCTCACTCTTCCACTCTACTGCCCTCACTCCCTCACTCTACCACTCTACCGCCCTCACTCTACCACTCTACCGCCCTCACTCTACCGCCCTCACTCTACCGCCCCCACTCTACCACCCTCACTCTACCTCTCTCAATCTACCGCACTCACTCTACCACTCTACCGCCCTCACTCTACTACTCTACCGCCCTACCTCTACCGCCCCCACTCTACCGCCCTCACTCTACCACTCTACCGCCCTCACTCTACCACTCTCACTCTACCATTCTACCGCCCTCACTCTACCGCCCTGTCTCTACCACTCTGTCTCTACTGCCCTGTTTCTACCGCCCTGTCTCTACCGCCCTCACTTGGCCGCCCTCCCTCTACCACTCTACCGCCTTCACTCTACCGCCCTCACTCTACCGCCCTCACTCTACCGCCCTCACTCTACCACCCTCACTCTACCACCCTCACGCCCTCACTCTACCGCCCTCACTCAACCACTCTATCGCCCACACGCCATCACTCTACCGCCCTCACTCTACAACTCTACCGCCCTCACTTTACCACTCTTCCGCCCTCAATCTACCACTCTACCGCCCTCACTCTACCGCTCTCACTCTACCACTCCACCGCCCTCACTATACCCCTCTACCGCCCTCACTATACCCCTCTACCGCCCTCACTATACCCCTCTACCGCCCTCACTCTACTTCCCTCACTCTACCGCCCACACTCTACCACTCTACCGCCCTCACTCTACCACTCTACCGCCCTCACTCTACCACTCTACCGCCCTCACTCTACCACTCTACCGCCCTCACTCTACCACTCTACCGCCCTCACTCTACCACCCTCACTCTACCACTCTACTGCCCTCACTCTTCCACTCTACTGCCCTCACTCCCTCACTCTACCGCCCTCACTCTACCACTCTACTGCCCTCACTCTACCACTCTACTCTACCACCCTCACGCCCTCACTCTACCACTCTACCGCCCTCACTTTACCGCCCTCACTCCACCAGTCTACCGCCCTCACTCTACCACTCTACCGCCCTCACTCTACAACCCTCACTCTACCGCCCTCACTCTACCGCACTCACTCTACCACTCTACCGCCCTCACTCTACCACTCTACCACCCTACTTCTACAGCCCTCACTTTACCACTCTACCGCCCTCACTCTACCACTCTACCGCCCTCACTCTTCCACTCTACTGCCCGCACTCCCTCACTCTACCACTCTACTGCCCTCACTCTACCACTCTACTCTACCGCCCTCACTCTACAACTCTACCACCCTCACTCCACCACTCTACCGCCCCCACTCTACCGCCCCCACTCTACCGCCCCCACTCTACCACCCCCACTCTACCGCCCCCACTCTACCGCCCTCACTCTCTACCGCCCTCACTCTCTACCGCCCTCACTCTCTACCGCCCTCACACTCTCTACCGCCCACTCACTCTCTACCACCCTCACTCTCTCTACCGCCCTCACTCTCTCTACCGCCCTCACTCTCTCTACCGCCCTCACTCTCTCTACCGCCCTCACTCTCTCTACCGCCCTCACTCTCTCTACCGCCCTCACTCTCTCTACCGCCCTCACTCTCTCTACCGCCCTCACTCTCTCTACCGCCCTCACTCTCTCTACCGCCCTCACTCTTCCACTCTACTGCCCTCACTCCCTCACTCTACCACTCTACCGCCCTCACTCTACCACTCTACTGCCCTCACTCTACCACCCTCATGCCCTCACTCTATCACTCTACCGCCCTCACTCTACCGCCCTCCCTCTACCACTCTACCGCCCTCACTCTACCACTCTACCGCCCTCCCTCTACCGCCCTCCCTCTACCGCCCTCCCTCTACCGCCCTCCCTCTACCGCCCTCCCTCTACCGCCCTCACTCTACCGCCCTCACTCTACCGCCCTCACTCTACCGCCCTCACTCTACCGCCCTCACTCTACCGCCCTCACTCTCTCTACCGCCCACTCACTCTCTCTTCTGCCCTCACTCTCTCTACTGCCCTCACTCTCTCTACCGCCCTCACTCTCTCTACCACCCTCACTCTCTCTACCGCCCTCACTCTCTCTACCGCCCTCACTCTCTCTACCGCCCTCACTCTCTCTACCGCCCTCACTCTCTCTACCGCCCTCACTCTCTCTACCGCCCTCACTCTCTCTACCGCCCTCACTCTCTCTACCGCCCTCACTCTCTCTACCGCCCTCACTCTCTGTGCCGCCCTCACTCTTTCTACCGCCCTCACTCTTCCACTCTACTGCCCTCACTCCCTCACTCTACCGCCCTCACTCCCTCACTCTACCGCCCTCACTCTACCACTCTACTGCCCTCACTCTACCACCCTCATGCCTTCACTCTACCACCCTCATGCCCTCACTCTACCGCCCTCACTCAACCACTCTACCACACTCACGCCATCACTCTACCGCCCTCACTCTACCACTCTACCACCCTCACTATACCACTCTACCGCCCTCACTCTACTGCCCTCAATCTACCACCCTCACGCCCTCACTCTACCACCCTCACTCTCCCACTCTACAGCCCTCACTCTACCACTCTACCGCCCTCACTCTTCCACTCTACTGCCCGCACTCCCTCACTCTACTGCCCTCACTCTACCACTCTACTCTACCGCCCTCACTCTACAACTCTACCGCCCTCACTCCACCACTCTACCGCCCCCACTCTACCGCCCCCACTCTACCGCCCTCACTCTACCGCCCTCACTCTACCGCCCTCACTCTACCGCCCTCACTCTACCGCCCTCACTCTACCGCCCTCACTCTCTACTGCCCTCACACTCTCTACCGCCCTCACACTCTCTACCGCCCTCACTCTCTACCGCCCTCACTCTCTACCGCCCTCACTCTCTCTACCGCCCTCACTCTCTCTACCGCCCTCACTCTCTCTACCGCCCTCACTCTCTCTACCGCCCTCACTCTCTCTACCGCCCTCACTCTCTCTACCGCCCTCACTCTCTCTACTGCCCTCTCTCTCTACCGCCCTCACTCTCTCTACCGCCCTCACTCTCTCTACCGCCCTCACTCTTCCACTCTACTGCCCTCACTCCCTCACTCTACCACTCTACCGCCCTCACTCTACCACCCTCATGCCCTCACTCTACCACTCTACCGCCCTCACTCTACCGCCCTCCCTCTACCACTCTACCGCCCTCCCTCTACCGCCCTCCCTCTACCGCCCTCCCTCTACCGCCCTCACTCTACCGCCCTCACTCTACCGCCCTCACTCTACCGCCCACTCACTCTCTACTGCCCTCACTCTCTCTTCTGCCCTCACTCTCTCTACTGCCCTCACTCTCTCTACCGCCCTCACTCTCACTACCGCCCTCACTCTTCCACTCTACTGCCCTCACTCCCTCACTCTACCGCCCTCACTCTACCACTCTACTGCCCTCACTCTACCACTCTACCGCCCTCACTCTACCGCCCTCCCTCTACCACTCTACTGCCCTCACTCTACCACTCTACCGCCCTCCCTCTACCGCCCTCCCTCTACCGCCCTCCCTCTACCGCCCTCCCTCTACCGCCCTCACTCTACCGCCCTCACTCTACCGCCCTCACTCTCTCTACCGCCCACTCACTCTCTACTGCCCTCACTCTCTCTTCTGCCCTCACTCTCTCTACTGCCCTCACTCTCTCTACCGCCCTCACTCTCTCTACCGCCCTCACTCTCTCTACCGCCCTCACTCTCTCTACCGCCCTCACTCTCTCTACCGCCCTCACTCTCTCTACCGCCCTCACTCTCTCTACCGCCCTCACTCTTTCTACCGCCCTCACTCTTCCACTCTACTGCCCTCACTCCCTCACTCTACCGCCCTCACTCTACCACTCTACTGCCCTCACTCTACCACCCTCACGCCCTCACTCTACCACCCTCATGCCCTCACTCTACCGCCCTCACTCAACCACTCTACCACACTCACGCCATCACTCTACCGCCCTCACTCTACAACTCTACTGCCCTCACTTTACCACTCTACCGCCCTCACTCTACCACTCTACCGCCCTCACTCTACCACTCTACCACCCTCACTCTACCACTCTACCAACCGCCCTCACTATACCACTCTACTGCCCTCAATCTACCAACCTCACGCCCTCACTCTACCACCCTCACTCTCCCACTCGACAGCCCTCACTCTACCACTCTACCGCCCTCACTCTTCCACTCTACTGCCCTCACTCCCTCACTCTACCACTGTACTGCCCTCACTCTACCACTCTACCGCCCCCACTCTACCGCCCCACTCTACCACCCCCACTCTACCGCCCCACTCTACCGCCCCACTCTACCGCCCCCACTCTACCGCCCCCACTCTACCGCCCTCACTCTCTACCGCCCTCACTCTCTACCGCCCTCACACTCTCTACCGCCCTCACTCTGTCTACAGCCCTCACTCTCTCTACCGCCCTCTCTCTCTACCGCCCTCACTCTCTCTACCGCCCTCACTCTCTCTACCGCCCTCACTCTTCCACTCTACTGCCCTCACTCCCTCACTCTACCACTCTACCGCCCTCACTCTACCACTCTACCGCCCTCACTCTACCACCCTCACGGCCTCACTCTACCACTCTACCGCCCTCACTCTACCGCCCTCCCTCTACCACTCTACTGCCCTCACTCTACCACTCTACCGCCCTCCCTCTACCGCCCTCCCTCTACCACCCTCCCTCTACCGCCCTCCCTCTACCGCCCTCCCTCTACCGCCCTCACTCTACCGCCCTCACTCTACCACCCTCACTCTACCGCCCTCACTCTACCGCCCTCACTCTCTCTACCGCCCTCACTCTCTCTACCGCCCTCACTCTCTCTACCGCCCTCACTCTCTCTACTGCCCTCACTCTCTCTACTGCCCTCACTCTCTCTACTGCCCTCACTCTCTCTACTGCCCTCACTCTCTCTACTGCCCTCACTCTCTCTACCGCCCTCACTCTCTCTACCGCCCTCACTCTCTCTACCGCCCTCACTCTTCCACTCTACTGCCCTCACTCCCTCACTCTACCGCCCTCACTCTACCACTCTACTGCCCTCACTCTACCACCCTCATGCCCTCACTCTACCGCCCTCACTCAACCACTCTACCACACTCACGCCATCACTCTACCGCCCTCACTCTACCACCCTCATGCCCTCACTCTACCACTCTACCGCCCTCACTCTACCACTCTACCGCCCTCACTCTACCACCCTCACGCCCTCACTCTACCGCCCTCACTCCACCACTCCACCGCCCTCACTCTACCGCCCTCACTTTACCACTCTACCGCCCTCACTCTACCACTCTACTGCCCTCACTCTACCACTCTACTGCCCTCACTCTACCGCCCTCACTCTACCACTCTGCCGCCCTCCCTCTACCACTCTACCGCCTTCACTCTACCGCCCTCATTCTACCGCACTACCACCCTCACTCTACCGCCCTCACTCTACCGCCCTCACTCTACTACACTCACTCTACCACCCTCACTCTACCACTCCACCGCCCTCACGCCCTCACTCTACCGCCCTCACTCTACAACTCTACCGCCCTCACTTTACCACTCTACCGCCCTCACACTACCATTCGACCGCCTTCACTCGACCGCCCTCACGCCCTCACTCGACCGCCCTCACTCGACCGCCCTCACACCCTCACTCTACCGCCCTCACTCTACCACTCTAACGCCCCCACTCTACCACTCTACCGCCCTCACTTTACCACCCTCACGCCCTCACTCTACCACTCTACCGCCCTCACTCTACCGCCCTCACTCCACCACTCCACCGCCCTCACTTTACCACTCTACCGCCCTCACTTTACCACTCTACCGCCCTCACTCTACCACTCTACTGCCCTCACTCTACCGCCCTCACTCTACCACTCTACCGCCCTCACTCTTCCACTCTACTGCCCTCACTCCCTCACTCTACCACTCTACTGCCCTCACTCTACCACTCTACTCTACCGCCCTCACTCTACCACTCACCCGCCCTCACTCTACCACTCTACCGCCCTCACTCTACCGCCCTCACTCTACCGCCCTCACTCTACCGCCCTCACTCTACCTCTCTCTCTACCGTACTCACTCTACCACTCTACCGCCCTCACTCTACTACTCTACCACCCTACCTCTACCGCCCTCACTCTACCGCCCTCACTCTACCGCCCTCACTCTACCGCCCTCACACTACCGCCCTCACTCTACCGCCCTCACTCTACCGCCCTCACTCTACCGTCCTCACTCTACCACCCTCACTCTACGTCTCTCACTCTACCGCCCTCACTTTACCACTCTTCCGCCCTCACTTTACCACTCTACCGCCCTCACTCTACCACTCTACTGCCCTCACTCTACCGCCCTCACTCTACCGCCCTCACTCTTCCACTCTACTGCCCTCACTCCCTCACTCTACCACTCTACCGCCCTCACTCTACCACTCTACCGCCCTCACTCTACCGCCCTCACTCTACCGCCCCCACTCTACCACCCTCACTCTACCTCTCTCAATCTACCGCACTCACTCTACCACTCTACCGCCCTCACTCTACTACTCTACCGCCCTACCTCTACCGCCCCCACTCTACCGCCCTCACTCTACCACTCTACCGCCCTCACTCTACCACTCTCACTCTACCATTCTACCGCCCTCACTCTACCGCCCTGTCTCTACCACTCTGTCTCTACTGCCCTGTTTCTACCGCCCTGTCTCTACCGCCCTCACTTGGCCGCCCTCCCTCTACCACTCTACCGCCCTCACTCTACCGCCCTCACTCTACCGCCCTCACTCTACCGCCCTCACTCTATCGCCCTCACTCTACCACCCTCACGCCCTCACTCTACCGCCCTCACTCAACCACTCTACCGCCCTCACTTTACCACTCTTCCGCCCTCAATCTACCACTCTACCGCCCTCACTCTACCGCTCTCACTCTACCACTCCACCGCCCTCACTATACCCCTCTACCGCCCTCACTATACCCCTCTACCGCCCTCACTATACCCCTCTACCGCCCTCACTCTACTTCCCTCACTCTACCGCCCTCACTCTACCACTCTACCGCCCTCACTCTACCACTCTACCGCCCTCACTCTACCACTCTACCGCCCTCACTCTACCACCCTCACTCTACCACTCTACTGCCCTCACTCTACCGCCCTCACTCTACCACTCTACTGCCCTCACTCTACCACTCTACTCTACCACCCTCACGCCCTCACTCTACCACTCTACCGCCCTCACTTTACCGCCCTCACTCCACCAGTCTACCGCCCTCACTCTACCACTCTACCGCCCTCACTCTACAACCCTCACTCTACCGCCCTCACTCTACCGCACTCACTCTACCACTCTACCGCCCTCACTCTACCACTCTACCACCCTACTTCTACAGCCCTCACTTTACCACTCTACCGCCCTCAATCTACCACTCTACTGCCCTCACTCTACCATTCTACTGCCCTCACTCTACCGCTCTGTCTCTACCACTCTGTCTCTACTGCCCTGTCTCTACCGCCCTGTCTCTACCACCCTCACTCTACCGCCCTCTCTACCACTCTACTGCCCTCACTCTACCACTCTACTGCCCTCACTCTACCACTCTACCGCCCTCACTCTACCACTCTACCGCCCTCACTCTACCGTCCTCACTCTCTCTACCGTCCTCACTCTCTCTACCGTCCTCTCACTCTCTACCGCCCACTCACTCTCTACCGCCCTCACTCTCTCTACCGCCCTCACTCTCTCTACCGCCCTCACTCTCTCTACCGCCCTCACTCTCTCTACCGCCCTCACTCTCTCTACCGCCCTCACTCTCTCTACCGCCCTCACTCTCTCTACCGCCCTCACTCTCTCTACCGCCCTCACTCTCTCTACCGCCCTCACTCTCTCTACCGCCCTCACTCTCTCTACCGCCCTCACTCTCTCTACCGCCCTCACTCTCTCTACCGCCCTCACTCTCTCCACCGCCCTCTCTCTCTACCGCCCTCACTCTCTCTACCGCCCTCTCTCTCTATCGCCCTCCCTCTATCTATCGCTCTCCCTCACTCATTCTATCTATCTCCCTCCCTCACTCTATCACCCTCCCTCTATCTATCTACCCCCTCCCTCTATCTATCGCCCTCCCTCACTCTATCGCCCTCCCTCACTCTACCGCCCTCTCTCTCTATCGCCCTCCCTCTATCTATCGCTCTCCCTCACTCATTCTATCTTTCTCCCTCCCTCACTCTATCGCCCTCCCCCTATCTGTCTATCCCCCTCCCTCCCTCTATCTATCTATCACACTCACTCTATCTATCGCATCTCCACAGCATCATTCAGCACCACCATAGATCACTCAGGGGCACAACAACATCACTCAGGGGCACAACAACATCGCTATGCGCTACCACAGCATCACAGAACACCACAGCATCACTCGTCGCCACCATAAACATCACTCAGCGCCACCACAGCATCAATCTGTGCAACCATTCAACAACAACTGGTTCAAATATGTCCTCTCAATGTTTCAAGCTTTATTACAAATGTCACAAAAAGATGTTATTTCACTTCTGTTCTTGGATTTTCGTCACAATAAAATACACTGAACATAATCTTCACAAAAGTTATTTTTTTCCATGCAACAAGCGCAGATCCAGAGAGAGCGGTACCTCCAGTCACTTTTTGACTGAGTTATTTTTGGGACTTTTTGTCTCTGTTTTTCGAGTCTTCGACTCCTGGTGTATAGGGATGCCCGGTTTTAAATCTTGCGCGGCTTGTCCCCTACGATGTCGTTGACGGACCCACACCGTGAGTGTCTCTACTTGGGGCGTGACCACGACTCCGAGTCGTGCCCCGAATGCCGGGCTGAGGCTCCGAAAAACTTAGGTGAGAGCTCCCAAAAGTTACTGTAGGCCTGGGAGTTGGCTTTGCACCGTTCAAGGTCCCGGTCTTGTGGGAGGTAGAGGGACCGGTCGCGGAGACGCCATCACCATCATTCAACAGAGTCTTCGCACTCTGAGTTAGATAAGGCGAAGCACAAGAAGTCGAAGAAGCATCATCGCTCCTCACCTTCCCCTAGCTGGTCTCGCGACACGGCTGAGGGTGCAGGTGGTACCACCCCGCGGCGGAGCCTTAGCAGTTGCCGATGGCCTACCCGCCCTTTCCGGGTCCTTCAGCGACTCCGGCCCAGTTGCAGGACTTCCTGTCAGTCATGGCACAAGTCTTTGTGCCATCAGACCCCTTCAGCACGCCTTCGGGTCCGACTGGGCCCCGACATCGACAACTCCAGTCTTGATGCCAAGAGACCCCCTGGATGCATGCATGGATCCCAGCCGATGTCGGTTGGCCTCGTACGACCTCCACCAACATCAACGGCGTCGCCGCCGGCTTGCTCCCCGGTCGACGCCGTCCCCGACTTCCACCTCAACATGGAGACTGTGCCAGACCGGTGTTGATCGACACCGATTCCAACGCCGTTAGGGAATTTCTATCCCTTTCTCCATCGCCTCCCTCTTTGCCGCCTGCCCGACAGGTTGGGGATGACGGGAGGACTGGGAGGGGTCTGAGGACCCTCTCGCAGCCCAGTGCAAGTTAGACCCGGACTGGGAAGAAGATTTGGAAGATGCAGGTGACTTGAATTTTACTCCGGAACCTGGCACACTGTCTCCTCCTACCGTGGTAACGGAGGAAGGTGGTACATATTCTGTGGTGTTGCATAGAGCAGCGAGGCTCTCCACCGCGAGCTCCCTACAGTGGCCGTCGGACTAACCTCCTGACAGAAGTGCTCCGGCCAGTGTCTTCCTCTACAGAGCCTCTGCTGCCCTTTAAAGACGCACTTTCAGATGTTCTTTTGGGCACCTGATCCAGGCCCAACACAGGGGCTCCTGTGAATAAGAATGTGGTCCGACGCCATCGCCCAGCCCCAGACGACCCCCTTTTCCTCTCCCAACACCTTATCCTTGAGAGCTTGATCGTCCAAGCCTCTGCGTCCCGAGCGCATACCCTTCCACACCTCCGGACAGGGAATCCAAGAAACTGGAACAGGTTGGTAAGAAAATGTGTACTTCTATCAGATCAGGGCTGCGGTCTGTGAACAACGCGTGCCTCTTGTGCTGTTATTCCCATTCTGTGTGGGACACGGTTGCGCAGGTGCTCCCTCAGTGTCCGGAGGAGGCTCAGACGGTGCTTTCCCAAGCTATTGCTGAGGGGAGAGATGCAGCCAAGTTCACAGTTTGTTGTGGCCTTGACACCGGCGACTTGCTGGGCAGGGCGATTTCCACTACCGTGGCACCACGCCGCCACGCCTTGCTGAGAATAACTGGATTTTCCGACGATATCCAGAACACTCTGATGGACATGCCCTTTGATGGCACTCGCCTTTTTGGCGACGAGGCAGACAGTGCGTTGGAGCGTTTTATGGACTCGTGGGCTACGGCCAAGTCATTAGGCCTTTCGGCCACACGCACTCCTTAGCATTTCGCTCCATTTGTGGCCAACGAATGGGCGCCCAAACACGTTCGTTTCAGAGCCACAGGCCTGCACAGACACAGTCTCAGCGCAGCCGCGGACGTGAAACCTGCAGAGGTGGGTCACGGGGCCACCACCTCACCTGCCGCCACTGCCTCCAAACCTTTCTAGACCGGTGTTTCAGGCCTACCAAACACCAGTGGGTGGAAGGATTCGCCATCACCTCCCCACTGGCGCACCATCACCTCGGACAGGTGGGTTTTGCAGATAGAACAAAGGGGTTACTCCCTCCCCTTCAAGACTACCCCTCCAGCCATGCCGCCACAGTGCCACCGCAGGTTGGGAGATCACGTGAAACTTCTCTAGCAGGTAGTTGTGGGCCGCTTGGCAAAGGGGACAATCAAGCGTGTTCCGATGCCAGAAGTAGGTTGTGGTTGTTACTCCCACTACTTCCTGGTTCCAAAGAAGGACAAGGGCCCGCGTCTCATTTTAGACCTTCGGAACATCAATCGCTTCCCCTGGAAGGAGAAGTTCAAGATGCTCACACTTGCTCAGGTCTTGTCCGTCCTAGATCCGCAAGACTTGATGGTGGCGTTGGACGTGCAGGATGCTTATTTTCATATCCCCGTCTTGCCGGCCCACCGACGTTACCTACGGTTCACGGTATGCCACGGGCACTTTCAGTTCACCGTGCTCCCCTTAGGCCTTACCAGCACCCCTCAGGTGTTAACGAAAGTGATGGTGGTGGTCGCAGCTCATCTGCACAGATCAGGGGTTTCAGTCTTCCCCTATCTCGACGACTGGTTGTTGAAGGCAGGCTCGCCCCAGGCAGTCATCTCTAACCTCCAGACTACGGCCGACCTCCTGCATTTGCTGGGGTTCTCCATGAATGTGTCGAAGTCGCACCTGATTCCCTCTCAGAAGCTCCTCTTTATCGGAGCGGTTCTGGTCACAGCGCAGTTTCGGGTTCATCCTCCTGAGCAGTGAGTCCGGGACATTCAGGCTATAATTCCGATTTTTCAGCCCTTGTCCTGGGTTTCGGTCAGGATGACCTTGAGGCTGCTGGGCCTCATGGCCTTCTGCATCCTGCTGACCAATCATGCCAGATGGCATATGCAGGCTCGACAGTGGGACCTGAAGTTCCGAGCACATCCAGATCTCGGAGGGCACTGCACAGCAGTGGTGGCTCACAAACCAATATTGGGTCAGCGGCAGATCCCTCCCCCTTCCCCAACCGGAGCACACAGTGGTGACAGATGCATCCCTCCTGGGATGGGGAGGCCATATGGGAGAGGCGGAGATCAGAGGCCTCTGGTCTCCAGCGGAGTCCAAGCTCCATAACAACCTTCTGGAGCTACAGGCCATCCTACTTACACTGAAGGCATTCCTTCCCTCTGTCAAGGGGAGAGTAGTGGAGGTGTTGGTTTGGGAGGCTCTGCGTCTCTGGACATGGCTGGAAAGTCAAGGCATTTCTTTGACAGTTCAACACTTGGCAGGTTCCTTGAATGCCAGGGTTGACAAACTCAGCCGTAGGTGCATGATGGATTGCAAATGGCATCTTCACTCGGAGGTGGCGCAAGGTCTCTTTCAACAGTGGGGAGAGCCTTGGTTAGATCTATTCCCCACTGAAGAGAATGCGCAATGTCATCTCTTCATTGTACGCCTATATCACTTCTACCCAGAGTGCTGAAGAAGATCAGGCGTGACCGGGCCCAAGTCATTCTTGTGGCCCCGGACTGGGCTTGAATAGTTTGGTATCCCGAGCTACTCAATATGAGCATGGATTCCCCAATCCGACTGCCTCTTCGAGAGGATCTTCTGTTGCAGCAGCAGAGGATGGTCCTCCACCCGAACCTGTCCAGCCTCCATCTACATGCGTGGAGTTTGAGCGGCGACAGTTGATTCCATTTGACTTGCCTCTTGAAGTCTGGGATATCATTCTGACAGCCAGGCATCCCTCCAGTGAATCGATACACGCCTGCAGGTGGAACAAATTTGTGGCATTGTGCACAGCAAAGGCTGTGGATCCCCTTTCTGCCTCTCTTTCAGAAGTCCTTTTGTTACTTCTTTCTCTGGCCCAGCAGGGCTCTGCTCTGGACACAATTAAGGGCTATCTTTCTGCGATTTCGGCCTTTCTCAGGCTCCCTGATCAGCCCTCTCTGTTCAAGTCGCCTATTGTAAATAGATTTCTCAAAGGCATTACACACACCTTTTCCCTCCTATGCTGTTTGTTATTCCGCAGTGGGACTTCAATCTAGTTCTTACATATTTGATGTGCTCTCCTTTTGAGCCACTTCACAACTGTCCTCTTATTGACTTTGAAGACTGCTTTCCTGATTGCCATCACCGCCGCTAGGCGCGTGAGTGAGCTCCAGGCTCTTTCCTGTAAGCCTCCCTTTTTGTCGGTTCATCCAGAAAAGGTCATGCTTCGCACTTGTCCATCCTTCTTGCGAAAGGTTGTCACTGCCTTCCACATTGGGCAAATTATCACCTTGCCCACTTTCTTTCCACCTCTGCACCCTTCCAGAGAGGAATAGAGGCTCCACCATCTGGACCCAAATGGTGCATTCTCATTGTACCTGAATCTCACACAAGAGTTCCAGATGGATGACCAGCTCTTTGTTGGGTACGTAGGTGCCAAGAAAGGCTGGGCTGTACACAAGAGTACTATCTCCTGCTGGGTCGTCTTGTGTATCAAGGCCTGTTATTCTCTGGCTAAAAGGGAACCTCCGGTGGGGTTGCGCGCCCATTCTACCAGGGCGACAGCAGCTACTACTGCATTGGGACGTGGTGTCCCCCTGCAAGACATCTGTCAGGCAGCCAATTGGCCTCGCTGCACACTTTTACTAAGCATTATTGCCTTGATAGTCAAGTCCGGAGAGACCGCTTCTTTGGCCATTCTGTTCTCAGAGACTTTCTGGTGTGATGTTGGTTCGCAGACCCAACACCGGGGTTGGTATTGCTGGGGTATCTATTCTAAGGTAAGGAATCTATCACTAACGTGTTTCTTTCAGATGGACAAGTTACTTACTTTCGATAACGATATATCTGTAAGAAACATTAGTTAGTGAAAGATTCCTTACCCCCCACCTATTCGCCCCTTCTGCGAACTGATTTCTAGGGTAAAGGTCATCCCTTTCAAGGCCCTAGTTTCAATGCACCAGTGGTCAGTATCTTGCATGGCTCTGCGTTCCTGGCGCGGAAAGTCGTGTACAGAACTGACATCAGCACACGTGGATGCGTCTAAGTAGCTCCAGTGACGTCATCTCGGCGACTACGATGCCAACGACGTACGCGGAGCCGCACGACGACGCCTACCGACGCGCAAGGGTACTGCTGACGAAAACTTTCCAGATCCAGTCTGATGCCTGGAGGTAATTCTAAGGTAAGGAATCTATCACTAACTAATGTTTCTTAAAGATATATCATTACCGAAGGTAAGTATCTTTTTTGTTAGGACAACCAAACAGTAACATATTACACATCCCCTCCATTCTCTTGAATTGCAGAGTCCTAATTCGAAATGCAATTGATGTATAACTAAAGCATCTGCATCGTTATCAGCTAGCTTTGGGGGTGGCATCGTGTGGTAATGCAGTCTGCGGATATGACGTCAGTGGATCCATATAAGTCCCCTCCGGGTTGCAGACGTCAGTTTCTTCTTTTCTGCACCATAACGTGGATCCGGAGAAGCAGTTCTTCAGGTCGTTTTCCTCGACCTAACTTGACACCTGGTGATGGAGGAACAGTGTACCTTTGTCAAATGTCGACAGATTTTAAACCTTGTGGGTTTTGTAGCCGGCATATATTGGTGATTGACCAGCATACAATTTGTATGTGGTGCCTAGGTTAGCACCACAACAACAAGGATTGTGGTTCCTGGCAGAAGCTAAACCGAAGTCGTTGAAGGAGCGGTGTTTGAAGTTGATGGCGCGCGTATCGCGATTCTCGGAGGCTTCCCAGCCTCAGTCTTCATCGTCCCAGGAAAAGATTTGCAGGATCGATCTAGGAGCCGAAGCCGGTCTGGGGGCCGTCGTTCTCCAGGGAAGTTGAAAGGTAAGGGGCGGTTGAAGTTGCGACATTCTCGGAAGACTCCGTCTCCCTTGGCTCCTCCAGGTTGAGGAAGCTGTACGCAACTCTGCATCGCATCTCCCCGTGTTTCCTGGAGCCTGTGCATCGATGGCTCAGATGAGGGAATATTACGATTCCTTAGCCCTCATCTTTTATACCCCGTCTCCCTCTGGAGCACCTCTAGGCCCCCCAAGGAGGTGAGTGTAGCGCCATCTGAGGATTTCTTCTCTGTGACGGTGGGGCCATCAGAGTTGATGGATCGGTGCTGGTCGACGTCAGCTGCCGACGCTTTAGCGAAGGCTCATAGTCCTTCGGGATCGATGCCTATGGTGCCAGTCTTCGACCAACCGACTCTGATATTGATGTCGGTGCCGCCGGGGGAAGTCGCCTCTCCTTTCCCAGTCGACGTCGTGATGGCGCTGCTTCAGCGTCATACGGTGCCGGATACGGCAATGCAAACTGAGGGGATTGTACAATTTGGGGCCCCTTTCCAGGAAGAGGAGCTGTATGACTGGGGCTCGACGTCTTCATCCCATTTCCGACACCAATGTGTTTCAGATGGAGGAGAGCTGCTGTACAGCTCTTAGTGAGGCTAGTGGACTGGATTCTTCGCCACCCTTGTTGTTGCTGTCTCCCCCAACCCTTTCACAGAGACAAGTTCCTCCTTTGCAGACATGCTGAGGAAAGTCGCTACAGTCTTAGACTTGTCCCAGCCAAAAGTGCAGAGGTCTACGGACGCTTTGATTGAAAACCTATGCCAGGGACAAAACAGAGAAGAACCTGTTCTTCCGTATAGTGAGGCCCTATTTGATGTTTTATTAGGTGCTTGGGCCAAGCCTGAGTCGAGGGTCTCAGTGGACCGTGATGTTGCACGTAGGCATTTGCCTGCACCTGGGGACCCAGTTTGTGTGCATAGACACTCTTTCACCAGTGGCCTGGTGACTCAGGCTACAATGTCTTCTGAGGTTGTCGATATATACTCCGGTAGGTAAGGATGGTAGCGGTCATGATGCTTGTGGTAAGCAAATATTTGCTTCAGCCAGCTCAGCATTGAGAGCCACCAACACGTCTTGTGTGCTGGGGCGCTTTTTCTATGCCTTGTGGGATTCTTTACAGAACATGCTCCCATCTCTGCCGGATAACCTCCATGCTGATGTAGGCAACTTGATTAGAGATGGCTAGCAGGCCGCAAGGCTTACCATAAGGTGTGGTATTTAATTCAATATTTAAGGAATCTGTGGCTAGGTGTCTCTTTCAGATGTAAAAGTTACTTACCTTCGGTAACATGATATCTGTTAGAGACAGTCTAACCGCAGCCCATCCTCCCGACTCTGTGAATGACCAATGAGCTAAGGGTTATACCCTTATTTCAGTACTAGTTTTATGTACTGGTATCACATTCTCAACTTATGTTGGGACTGAACAGATCACTTGGCCTAACCACGTAGCCATACTAACCATTCCTGAATGTGTATGTGTTCAGTAGTGTGTGTGTTTTCACTGTTACCCTGGATTAGACACCAGTGAGCAGTATTGATTTATTTGTTCTTTCCTTTGAAAGTCTTTGTTTGGTATCATGATACCTTGGATTGGCTCTATCAATATGTTACGTAGTGATGTGCCTCAACAAAGAGTTTGGTGTTTTTGTAGGTTTTGTTTTGATATTGCCATGCCACTCTTTACTATTGATGAATTTTCTATAGAGTTTGATATTGCCATGCCATTCAATACTATTGATGAATGGTCTAAAGAGTGTATGGTTTTCGTCCCTTACATAGGGGTTATTCACCTGGGCTCAGGGTTTCATGTAGCTGTGTCTTTTGTTGATTTTGTTGGGGTTTCTTTAAAATCCATGTCTGGTATTAATATACCATTTGATGTTTCTTCTTTATTAATGTTTCAAAGATATGTTGGAACACTTTCCACAACCAGTTTCTGTAGTGGCTCTGCATTCTAGCATGGAAGGTTTCACAGAAGAAATTGTCAATTTTGCGCCGGAGGGGTCTTATATGGCCCCACTGACATCATATTGCAGAACCGTACACCGCTGTCCCCCGGCGCTCAGAGGTACTGCTGACAAATTTCCGGCTCCAGACTGGTGCCTGGGGAGAATTTAAAAGTTAGACTGTGTCTCTACCAGATATCACATTATCAAAGGTAAGTAACTTTTACACCAACTCTAATAATGATGAATAACATACAATTAACTGCAATACTTACAACTAAGACTGAAAACTAACTCTGGGAACACCGGAGTAGCGTGCTACCACTGCGCAAACAGTAAGTGCTATGTAAGTCGATAATGCAATCTATTCAATATATTCACAGGTATGCTCATGCAAGCATGAACACTAAGCCAAACCATTGTTTTGACAGGCTGTTAAACAAAGACCAAATAAATGCCAATGAGTGCTTGTGATTCTGGAAATCCTGGCTTTGAGCAAGAAAAGGTTAACGGAGGTGGTTTAGCCGTCTGTGCCACCAGTATGCGGCTGATGGCTATGATAAAGCTGGCACGCACATCTGAACAGCGGCCAATTACTGTTCTGCCTCATGGCAACAGTAAGAAGTAAATCACCGTAAACCTGGCTTTATGAATTACTAGGAAACCAAATCTTAGATATGTGGACTAACAGGACATTTTGTACTGAAAGCCTCGCACATACTTTATTACCTATTTTGTGTACCAATAAGATCATGGAAAGAAAGCTTTTCGCTATGCAAACAGCAACACTAGACCCATTCAAATAAATTACAAACAAAAATGTTAAGAAGGACATTTAACTTCAGATACAGAGGTGATTAGTGTAACATTAACAAAATGTGTTTTCGGTACAAAGTTGTATCACTTACACAAACATTTGCAGTGTGTTTTTAAAGAGGAAACATATTCCCAGAGTTTAGGTGTCTGAATGGAAAAGGGTCTGCATATAGAATGTGCGTCATTGGCTTTAGAGCGAAGTAAGACAGACCGATGCTTAGGCCGATGGATAAAGTGAGCTGAACTGACCTCTAGCTGTACTTTTGTTTTACCACAGATAAAGTGTGAGGGGCATGGTAAAACAATAGAAAAACGCCACAGGATGGCAGTGTCTCTGTGAAACTTAGTGATTACTCTGTTCACAGTATGTGAGAAACATGTGCTTTACATGATGTCTGTTGTGAATCCACAAGTGACAAGCATTTGCAATGCAATAGGTCTCGCATTTGCGAGAGTTTAAGCTATTGACATTGTAAACGACAAGGCTTTTATTTATCTGTTTTGATAATTAACACATAAATAAAAGGCATTGTCATTTACAATACCAATAGCTGAAACTCTTGTAAATGCAAGGCCTCTTTCATTTTAAAGAAGAGGCCGCCAACGTCCCGGGCCGCTTGGAAAGTGAAAGCGCGCATGGCACGCTGAATGTTGCAGGAAAGCATGCTGTGCCTGCAGTGGGAGAAAATCATTAGAGAAAATAGTGCTTACAGACTACATAAGACATACCGTGTAATAGAAGTAAAAGGGCCAGTTCGCATGGGAGGTTACGAATGAAGACAAGGCAGTACTATGGAGGGGCTATCAAGCTTACTAATTAATCAAAAGCCCACATTTACAAAGGACAATGACACAAGCCATTGAAAAATGTGGGTGGAGCTTCAACTCCATACTCGAATACAGCATGCCTCACAGAGCTGCGCATGTGCTCCCAAGGCTCGACCTAAAAACATTGGTGCTGTTATTAACTGTTTAAGAATTCAAATTGCACTTTCAGCCCTTTATCCATAGGCTGACAGGCGCAGACCGCACCGTCACCAAACTTAACGAACATCTGAACTAATCTTGTTCAAGCTTTACGTACTGTCAAAACTGATGAGTGGCCATGCAACTAACTGGAAGGTAAAAAGACTGTCAGTATGCATATCAAATTGCATACTCCATGTCACCGCATTTCAGAATCCTCCTTAAAAGAATGCACTAGCAACCTCAAAAATAAACACAATTCCATTACCAAAGAAAGTCTCTGGTTGATCAATTGCAAATATTTTTCGATAAGACCATCTGAAGAATTTCCTTATCAGAAGAGGCAAATGGCGAAGCCACCACCAGCAAACATCAGTGATTCACAGATGCAACAGCCCCAAGCTCCAGCGTCTCGCAAGATGCTCTAAATCGGTACGATTCACATTCACACCAAAGAAACTGCAAAAATGCTCATGATCTCTCCAGATGATATGGGTCAGATGCTATTCAATACCACTAAACCTGCCTTTATACTAACTTGAAATCTATACCACTCTGAGTCCAAAACAGGACACCACTGCCAAGTGTGATAACACTTGCTGTAAGTATTTGATGTGATCTATCTACCATGTCGCAGGTTTGAAGTGGGGTAATGCAAGCTTAGCCTTCTATCCCTTTGATGTCAGTAAGTTAAGAAATGTTACATTGTGTAACAACAAGGCCTGATATTTGTAGCACGTAAAATATGATTAAGGTGGTATAGAGCACCCTATCAAAGCAAGTTTTTGATATCAAAAATGCGGCAGCAAACTAGACTATATAAACAGTCCTCATCATAAATGTGAAAACGCATGCATAACACCCCTCCATGGGATCCTACTGCAAAAAAAAAAGTGTTAACTTTCACTTATGTCAGAAATTTCCGTACTGTGATTGCTCCGGTAAGTTGCAGTTAAAATATGGTAAGTGGCAGTGCCTCCCTACTTTCCACAGCCAAACAGATCACATTCTCCAGCTCTTAAATACCCTGTTCAGTCCAAACCTGCAACCGAGTGGAAAAAAGCAAGGAATGCAAGTGATTCCATCTAATTCCCCTTGAAAAATTGAAGAATACAGGTAGCTTGGACCAAATGAGAAACCGGGCCAAGGATATACCTGGTCATTTTTTTAAGCAGTCAGATTGTCACTGGTCCTTACCTATTAAGGATGCACATCGTCAATGAGGTAGTACTAAATAAAGACTCACCTATATCCTTCAGGCATAGAAATAGATAGAATGATACTACCTTGTCCACAATAAAATGTGACTTGGTAAAGGACAACTGGATAATCGAGAAATGAAGTGAAAGAATTCAGTGTATATAAAAGCAAGGGCAGAAAAAACAAAACCTCACAAAAAGTTACGGCTCACAAACTGCATTAAGAGGACGTAGTAGTGATAGGGGCCAAATGTAACATCAAAGACTATATGAGGTTTGGGAAACTCACAAGTTATATAGGTTTGGTGGCCTTTACTGATACAGCAATCTAAAAATCTAGAACCATCACAGGTAACCCCACCAACCACACAATTGCAGACACTAAAAGCCTATACACATTGAAGAATAGGCAAAAAAAACCTTGCACAGAGACATGTGCCAACAAAAAAGTTTCTTACCTTCTGTAACAGTCTTTACAGCCTGCAGATTTCTTATGGCATGAGTCCTCAAAGTCACCAGTCTTGATCCTGAAATTTGAAATAGGTCTCCTGTGCCTGTAGGTGACATAGTGGCTCCCTCTTCCCCTCGGCTTTTTCCGGCATTGTGATGCCACAGAGCCATATAAGAAAGAAGAAAAAAAGCCTGTACCTCAACTTATTTGAAAGCGTTCACAGTTTTTGCTTAATGGCCAAACTCATTTCTTTAAGTTTGTACCGGTATTTTTTTTATACTTTTCACGTTTGCATTTTCATTAGATTATTTCTGTGTGAAAAGGAGAATTGTTCAATTCTTTGTACATTTCATATATAAACAATTAAGAAAAAACTAAGAAGAAAACATTTTAAATCCACATACCTACTAAGACATACTATACATACTACATCACAGTACACAATTTTACACACAAAGACTGAAAAAACGAAACCTAAAAGCATCCAATACTCGTAGCTTTGTTCACCAATTACGGTGAATAAATCAATGATCCTAGACTTTTTTTTATAGAAAATGTCTATGTATCCGTAGTTGCACAGGGACATTATTCAAGCTTTACATAAATAGAAATTAATTCTAAATTAGTAAAAAGCACGATTTCAAATAATTATTCCTCTCTGCTTCATTGTTGTGCCGAAGCGTTTTGAATCCTAGGAGGTCAATGCCAGGATTCTCATCAGGGCTGTCTGATTTTCTGTACAAGACGAGGGGGCAGAAAGGGGTCGGGGAAGAGGCAGAGGAAAAACAATAACCCGAGTGATCCGCAGCAACAGATGGTAGCGGGTGGAGAAAACCTCACCATAGTAAATTTGACACCTCACATATTAACGCAAGCTGAAGAATCTGTGCTACAATTGGGACTAATATTCTGTCCCAGTGACAGACTAGAATTCACTCAAACCAGGATTGATTTGTTTAAATTCGTGAGAAAGATGAAGTTACATAAATTCCACAAACTAAAACCTTCAGTTCAAGAAGCACGATAATTAAAAATTGAAACAACCAGGCAAAAAAACAGATATTCTCACGGTACAAGATCTTGGCATGGTTGAAATGTTGGAAGAATAGCGACTAGAACAAGAAAATGGAGTGAATGAAATCACTGATATGGCTGCAAGAACTAGGAAGATCGGCATTGAACAAGAAGCGCCAATAACGATCTTTAAGCCTCCTTCGCAATTTAATCCACAGATGCCATATGATGCCATCGATTCATTCCCCGAGGCCATGCTTCAGGATCTTGTAAAATTCAGAACTGGCATACATCAGCACAAGCCTCAACGAAGCAATCTAACAAAAGAACAAGAAACAATCCTACGAAATCTTAGGAAAGACGATGAGATTATCTGCAAACCCTCCAACAAGGGAGGTAATATTGTACTTTTAACACGCGACCAATACTGCCGTGAGTCTGCGCCAACTCAATGATGCAAGATACTACGAAAAGACAACTAAGGAACTTTATCAGTAGAGTATCTGCAAGTATCATGGGTTGATCAATAAGTGGCGCAACAAATCAATGCTGGACTCAAATGAATTCCTGTACCTGAGAAATAGCAACCCGGTCATCCCGACCTTTTACCAATTCCCGAAAATTCATAAGACCCCTATTGAACCACCTGGGAGGCCGATCGTTTCTTCAAAAGGAGGACTGACCGAGAACCTTTCTAGGTATATTGACTCTTTTCTTTACCAATTTGTTGCATAATTGGCCTCATTTGTGAAAGACACAAGATTTTCTCATGCAATTGAACACCATGAAATGGGAACCAGAATTTGTATTGATAACTTTAGACATTACCAGTCTTTACACCTGTATAGATAATTCCCAGGGTATCCAGGCCATGCAATACTTTTTGAACAAACAGCCCATGAAATTTCTAGAGCATAGCAATATGCTGGTTGAATTTGTTGAATTTTGTCTTTTTAGTAACATTTTTCTATTTCAGGGTGAAATGTACAGACAAATATCGGGGACGGCGATGGGCACCTGCTTCGCCCCCAGCTATGCGAATTTATTCGGAGGCTGGTGGAAGGAGCAGGTGGCCCTCGCAGGTCCCCGGAGCAAATGGGTAAAATATGTGGTTGTCTGGCGTCGATATATGGTTTGGAGGGGCTCTTTCGAACAGGCTGAGGAATTTGTAAAAGACTTAAATGATAACAACCTTAGTCTTAAATTCACATATGAAATTAGCCCAGTGTCGGTTAATTATCTTGATTTAAGAGTGTTTGTCAGGAAAGGTTCCCTGAGAACAGAACTTTACAGAAGACCTACTGCTGGGAATTCTATACTGCTCACCGGCAGTAATCATCCCTGTAACGGGGAGCTTCTCCGTCTTAAACGGAATTGCTCCTGCGACGAAGATTTCCACCCAGCGGCTGCTGAGTGCATAGCCAGGTTCCAGATTAGGGGCTATGAACATGATTTGTTGATATCTTCTTATGAAAAGGTTGATAACATTCTGAGAGAGGATCTCTTTAAGGAGAAAGAGCTTCAACATACAGGAAGGACTACACACAATCGGAATAAGACAGGTCACTATCGAATGATCACCACATACTCGAATGATGCAAACCATCTAAGAACTGGCACATAGTGCAGACCGATCCAGTGATTGGCCACGATATTCCTCGAGCACCACTGATTACTTTTCGTAAATCTAGATCACTCAAAGATACGTTGGTCCAAAGCCACCTGTCACCAAGAACTATAAAAACTGGAACATTGAAGGATATGAAAGGTTTTTTTCCCTGCGGCTAAAAAAAACCAAGATAATAGACCAATGTATCACCTGTCTAACACAGTTTGTAGTGTATTGTTTGGTTTGGTATGTCCCTGTGGACGAAGGTACATAGGAAGTACCATTCATAATGTAAAATTACGAATTCTCGAACATCAACGTGTGATCGTTAATAAACATGCAAACTACCCAGTGGCAAGGCATTTCGCTCTCAATCACCAAAGTAACAGAGAGCTACTACAATTCTTTGGAATACATCATGTCCCTGTCAATCCAAGGGGCGGAGATCGGGTGCAGAGATTACGTAGGCTGGAATCCCACTACATAATTGATCTTCAGACCAAAACTCCCTATGGTTTGAATAGTAGAGAAGAATTGACAGTTCACCTAGGTAAATGAAAGTAAATTCTAAATTGATCTAGAAGTAACCTAGGTATGTCATCTGTCGTGTTACATGTAGATGGTTGCATATAGTGACTTCCGATGTTGACATAGAATTTTCTGAATATTTTTTGTGATTTTCTATAACTTTCTTGAATTTCCAAAGTATGGGTTTACATTTTAAACTCACTTACACTGTGACTTCTGATCCTATATGATATGAATTTTAATTTATGTGCACTATCTTCTCTTGTATTATAGCCACAAGGATAGGAGACATCCATAAGATCAGTCATGCAGTCATATGTAGTGGCATTATTGCATAAACTGGCCGATATACGGCTTAATTATCTTTTGAAAGTCGGGAGACAGTTATTGATCGAGTCTCCCTCACGTCTATTACAAATGTATTGCCAACCATAGAAATGATTGAACCCAGTATGAAGTAGCGATAAAGCCGATTCACGGCGACATGAGCCTTAATGCCATTAACACAACAATATATGTGTAAAATATGTGCAATATACAATGTTGATTTTGGATAGTGAAAAACTTCATTTAATTTTCCTTGTATTTGTAGATAATTGTGTTTACGTTGATGAACTGCTATAACACACGAGTCTAAGATGGCCGTGAGATTAGTGCACTATGTTAAACGATTTCGACAACATCATCTATGTCGATGCGCGTAATGACGTTGGTACGTTTAAAAATGTCTCCTCGCAGTGGTTGCGGTAAAACACTGACGAAGGAATTGATTACCGAAACGCGTTTGTTTGGCTGTGTTGTTTGAGGAATAAAACTACGACTGCTTAACCCTCCTGAGTGCTCTACTTTGTGAAAATTATATATATATTATATATATAAAGTGAAAGAGATATGGAGTTAGGAATAGTAAATCTACTCTTAACATATCTGTGTATACCTAGACAATATAATGCAAGCCAGTATTTCTGCATTCAACAATGTATTAGAAGACCCCATAACTCTGAACCAATTTGAATTTGAGCCTTAAATTTGTAGTTATAAACTTGACAAACTTAATTACAAATTGTTTTTCTTTTTTTTATACTAGGTTCTTCGAGCTGCTGAAGAAGCTGCGTCCACCTTAGCCACCTCCATACATCCTGAACAGTGCATTAAAGTCCTTTGCCCCATTGTCCAGACAGCTGACTACCCAATAAATCTTGCTGCTATTAAAATGCAAACAAAAGTAATTGAGAGGATTTCCAAAGACTCCTTGCATCAGCTCCTTTCTGATATCATCCCTGGATTATTACAGGTATGTCCTACATAAAAATAATGCTTTTCTAAAAGAGAAGAAAAATGTTTAGTCTGTTTTCTAAAATGCGTGTTATTGAGCTGATGAATGCTTTAGAACTCAAGAATTGAAAACAAAGGTAGTGTCCTGGATGGAAATAATAACTGAACAGCAAAAATGTATGGAAAAAAAATTGCTACCTCGCCCCCTTATTTATTTACAATCCTTTATTCTTGAGCAAGAGTCCATTTTCAGGAGGCGACAACTTTGCTATGCCCCAATTGTATTCTATTCTGTCCCCTTAATTTCGAAATATGTATTCCAGATATTTCACACACAACCTTGTTCTTCTCCCAAGATATGTGTGTCACTTAGGCTTAATTTTCTGCTGTGTGCATTTTACATGTCTAGATAAGTCATGTTTTTCCTGAAGGTATATTTTACTATGTATCTACAAGTGTATGGTTTGCCCAGCTCTGACTGGTGGGTTGTGTTCATATGGACTGTCAGGGTAACTCCAGGTCTAGAGTATTGAATGTTGGACTTTCATATAGTATGTTTGGAGGCCATCACACAATACCTAATGACCGCCGTTTTCTCTTCAACGACTAGGTTGTGTCCTTCACTCTTGTGTTGCTAGTCCATACAAATTTACAATTTTGTCCCTCCAAAGTTGGGAAAACTGAAATGCTCCACCTAGATCATTCATATTCCTACTTTCACTTACTTACTACAAGTATAATGAGTGTGGTGGCTGCTGTGAGTATAAGGAGGAAGTTGAGCTCCAAAACAGAAGGATCACAACATCACAGTGCATTGGACACACGTTCAAGGTCTGAAAGTTAAACAAGTTACCTGTTTATTCATTGGCTGAGAGCTCAATTGATGTAGAGTCTGATTAAGGTTTTAGGGAAGCAATGACTTGGTACACCAAGTCAAGTCTTAACATCTCCATGTGCATAGTTCACAGGGCGTGGTCATATCTAGCCTTTATATTCATCAGCACACAAGGAAGGGGCCCCTTGTTTGAACCTTTTTAACACACTGTGCCATACTTAATTATTTCCTTGTAGTGTCACATCTTACTGCCATTGGGTGATCACAGCATACGTATATTTTGTTGGCGTTTTCTCCACCTAAATACTTTGTAACTGCTATGAAGTGTAATCCAGCAGTTGGTCAAGGTTAAACAGTAAATTTCTGACTAAATCTTCTGTCCGCTAATTTCTAACCGTGGGAATAACCCTTAGTGCTAGACTGGATCCGGAAGATTTTTCATCATAACCCTTGCACGCAGAGTGGGGGTTGGGGTGTAGTGCTGCTCCATAACAGCCCCATTGTACCCCGGAAGTGACGACTAGAGCGGCATATAGAAGCCACCCAAGCGTGCAGACTTCAGTTTCTGTCTCTCTGCTCCTTCATTCCCAGATCCAAATTAGCGCCTAACTTTATAATCAATTGATGTGGGTTTTTTCTTGCAAAAGAAATCACTCCAGTGTACAAAGAAACATGTCTCCCCCTAAAACTACATGGTTTAAACTTTGTAGGAATTATTGCAAGTAGCTGTCTGTGATGAATCCCCACAAGGTGTGTCTCTGGTGTTTGGGTTCAAGCTAAGATGTAAAGCCATGCCAGGAGTGTTCCCTAATGCAGCTCAAGTCTATTCAAAAGGGCATAGCCAAGATAAATGTCACCGAACCCTGTCTGAAGTTCACACGAGAGGTCGTCCTCATGAACCAAGTCTTCATGTAAACCAAATTCCAAAAAGAAACATGAGCAGTTCAAGTGGGCCTCCTGCCACTCTCCTGAGAAGTCGCAAGGATATCAATGGGCCACTCGCTCACTCCCGGTCCTCCCCGAGGAGTCAATTCAGCAGCTGATCCTGATAAACCTCCACAACATATAGAGGGAATTTAAGGAACCCTTACATTGTATCTTTGACACACTGCTGACTCCTGCTCCCGCACCTTTGATCCTGATAGATCTGCAAAGGCCCCCAGTCAGGTTACCGCTGACAGGCCCACCCTTGGCAACATTTATGCCTGCCAAACCCGCTTCAAGTTCCGCTCTCACTAATTTCCTGGCACCACAATATTTGGCAGATCTTGCCAGGTCTACGCCAGCCCCGCTACCGTCCTCAGAGGAAGTCCTCAGAGGTTGCCAGTTTGAAAGAAACGATAACGTGCCTCAGCAAATAGAACGGCCTGTACTATGGTCCTGAAATGGTGCCTAAGCACCTATAAGAGACTCTAGCTCGCCAAGCACCACAGAAGATGAATGATCAGATAAATCCTTTATTGTTTATGGCAGAAAGATTAATGTTTTTAGAAAATATGAGAGCAATGTTGGCATGTCTGTTATTTGTGACTTTATGACACAAAGTCTGTTAATGAGGATAACAAGATGGGGGTGGGATGAGCGCAAATGCTTCTACTGTATGCCAGTAAGAAATAAATGAGGTTTTTGTATCTTACTAACTTGGGTTTGTAAATTAACCTGAATGAATCTGACAACAATGATAATTTATGTCTCGAAGATAGACCCTTATTTTGTCCTTAGCAACAATATTGACCAGTTTAGGTAAAGGCTACTTCTTTTTAAGTTTATTTGCAAATTACACCTGAAAGATATATCTGATAGACATTACTAGCTGCAGATTCCTTCACATAGAAATATCCCCAGGCGTGAGACTGGATCCGGAAACTTTTTGCCACAGCATCCCTGCGCGCCGGGGGTGGGGCGGCATCACGCGACTCCGCCCAGGTGTTGTCCGTGTACGTGATGTCAGCGAGGTCACATAAGTCCCACCCCGGCGCGCCTACGTCAGTTTGTTCCTTTTCCGCGTGCAACGCGGATCCGGTCTTGCTACAGGCCTGTTTTGGGCCCCTTTTTTCTTCCTCATTGTCTCTTTATTTGGTGGAATAGTGTGCGAATGCCTTAGGGCTTCAAGACTTGCACGTCGTGTGGGCGTCTTATGTCGGCGACGGACCCTCGCCTCATTTGCATGTGCTGTCTGGGGGAAGGTCATGGCACCACTGATTGTGAGGCGTGCCAACAGTTGAAGCCAAAGTCGAGGCAGGAGCGCCGGATGAAACTTCTCTCGGCACGTCTCTCCAGGTCGCCCTCCTCCCCTCAATCAGCCTCAGCAGACGGCTTCAGATACGCCCTTGGTCGCCGTCCTCGCCCTTCTCCGTTGTCGCGAGAGCTTCGCTCCCCGGTGGGCAAGTGTCGCAGTTTGTCCCCGAGGGGTGGGATCCGGCCTGACGGGGGCGTGGACTTCTCCACGGGTGATGCGGCCCCGCGTGTCCTCCTATCCACCGTTTCCCGGTGATGGGGCATCGAGAGTCCAGATGGAGACATACATGGCGGCTTCGTAGGACTCGCGGGCGTCTCCTCCTTCCCCTCCTGGGGCGTCAGCTGAATCCTTGCCTTGCGCAGGGCCCTCCGCGGCGGCTACTGCCCCAGCACAGACTGATTCGGATCCAGGCTTGGAGGATGGGGTGCTGTTGGGGTGCGTCCCCTCTAGGGTCCCTCCTTCAGGCCACAGCATCTCTGCCTCGCCGCAAACTCCCTTGGGAGTCCCCATGGTGTCGCGGGAGGTCGCCGGGGCTCGGGTTGCATCCCCGAGCCCCTCTCGGTATTTTGACAAGGTGGTTCTGTCTAAGGCCAAGGTGACGCCGCTACGGCGCCGGCAGCTGCTGGACGGGCGGCGCCACAGGGGTCAGTGAACCCTCCTCGTCATGCTCTGGGTCGAGGCTGGAATGGGACCCCTCGCCCTCCTCCGGGTCTTTCTCGTCCCTCCATGCGGGCGGCTGCCGAGTCGGAGGGCGAGTCGGCCCTGGCACGCCGCAGGGTTCGCCGGGCCACCTCTGTTACATGCTGTGCCAGGGCTGGCGGATGGCTTTGTGTCACTCCCCTGGTCCTTCTCGTTCCTCCACGCAGGCGGCTGCCTCAGCGGAGGTCGAGTCGGTGCCGTTTTGGTGCCGCTCCTTGTCCATTTCGGACTCGATCCTGCTCCGGTACCTCGTGCGGTGTGGCTTCGTGGGGCCTTATCCGGCATCTCCTTCGGTGCAGGATGGCGTAACCGTCCGGCCTCAGGCAGTGGACTCTACGGCTCCTGACAGGCGTTGAGTTGCGGATTCGTCTTCGGACGCTCCCTCTTCTCCGGAGGCTGGCTGCATATTGGTGTAGTCCTCCCCGGAGCCTGGCCGCCGTGTGGTGTCTTTCCCACCGGCATCGTCTAAGGGTGGCTCCCTGCCGTTTCTGAGGCCAAGGTGTTCGTCGGAGGAGCGGCAGGTCCCTCATTCCTCGGCACCTTCTGACTTCCAGGTCTGGCCCTTGCCCGTTCCACTTGGCTTTGGGGACGGCCGCCTTAGTCTGCAGCCGTAGCCCACGGAGGAACTGCTTTCTCCACCGCGGGACCCTACAGAGGCGGGTGCGGCCTTTGCTCACTTGGTGTCCACGACTGTGGGCATTCTGCGAATGGGTGACCCGGTTGCTCATTTTCCGGCAGACTATCTCTTGGAGGTTCTCCACCAGGGCTCTGGTGGGAGGGATCTGTTGCTTCCTTTTGAGGGTTCGCTTCTTTCTTCCCTGACGGGGGCTTGGAGGTGTCCTACCTCAGGGGACCCGGTGCCTCAACACCTTCTGCACCAGTACCTTCCAGCGCAGCATGATCCTGCGTGTCTTTCCCTCCACCCCTCTGCCGCCAGTCCGCTTTTGTGGACTGCTTTTTCCTCTCTGCCGCCACTGTTGACTTCGCCGTCCCGGGAAGCCCGCCGGCTCGACTCTTGGGGGCTCAACATGTTCGCCTCGACCAGCGCTGCCCTGTGGGCCCTTAACACCTTGTGTGTACTGGCTAGGGCCTCCTCTTGTTTGTGGGACTTGGCTGACTCTCTGGGATCCGCAGCTTCTCAGGAGACTGTTCAGGCGGACTTACGGCATCATGCGTTGGCTGTCCGGGAGCTAGCGGCATTTATTCTCCGCTCTGCTCTGGACATCTTGGAGGTGCTGGGCTGGGCCATGGCTTCCTCAGTCGCCCTCCGTCGCTATGCTTGGCTTCGGTACAGAGTGTTCCCTGAAAATATTCGGGAGTGGCTGACTGATCTTCCGTTTGATGGCAGCCTGTTATTCAATGCCCCGGCTGACTCTGCAATCCAAAGGTTCCTGGCGGGGCTCCGTCCTCCTCCTCCGCCCCATCCTCCTCCTTCCCCTACTCAGTGACTGCTGAGTTGAGCTGGTTCTGAGCTTTCTGTGGGCCTGTTGCCCTTGCTGTGGAGAACGTTGTATGGCCATTTGAGTCCTCCTTGCTGGGATTATGGCGTTGTTGGCTGCTGGACGGCCCTTTGTATGTGTGTTTTTGCCGGAGTTGTTTGTACAGACTTGGCCCTGAGATTAGGCCTTCTGTTTTTCTTGGGACTCTTAACAAGCCTTCCGCTGGGGTTTCTTTCTCTGAGGCTCTTTTAGTTTTTTCCTCTGCTGTCGAAGTTCTTCCAAAGAGGTTCCCATATCTTGGGACTTACCGTACCCTATGTGGGGCAGTGGTAGCTGTTATATAGCTTGCGGTCTGCTAGGGAGTTCTGGATGCCTTCGGGTGCCGGTTCTCCATGGCGTTTATGTATGTTGCTTTTGTTTTTTGAGGTCGTATGCGCGGCCCTTCGTAGTGGTGTGTCTGGGCGTTTCTGGGCTTCCTGCTCCTATCTTGAGGGCTGGGATGCTTCTGTGTGCTCCCTTGTCCGGCATCGCCTGCCCGGTCTTCCTAGGGCTTTGGGCTGTTCTTCTTGCTTCTGGCGGCTTATGAATTTGGCGCCGTTCTGGCTGGCCTGTTGCCCTCCTTCTGGAGGGGGCTTGCCTTCCTTTCTCTCATTTCCTTGGGCCTCTAGGCTTCTTCTTCTACTTCCTCTTCCTGTCTTGGTATTAGATTGAAGCTCTGTTGCCTTGTAGGGGAGTGGGGTGCTTCGGCCTTGCCCTTGGTTCCTCTTCAGTCTTCTTTCTTCCTCCTACATTCTCTTGGCGTTGGTAGAATTTTGCTTGTGGGGAATCCTCTTGCCTGGCAGGGACGAGGTTACGTACCTGGTCTGAAGATCTGATTCCCTGTGGGACCCTCTGTTCTGTTCAGGCTAATGGGGTCCTTTTGCAGACCTGCCTTCCCCGTGGGTATTGCTAGGGTATCTATTCTACGTGAATTTATTTATTTATTTATTTATTTTCTGACACTTATAGAGCGCGAACAATTACCCTTGGGTGTCTCGGCGCTAGACTGCAGTAATGTCATTCCTTAGAGGTGAGGATGCAGTGGGTGTACTGTATTATTGGTTGAATAACCACGTCTTCAGATTTTTTCTGAACTGTAGAAGCGATGGACTGGCTTTGATGTGGTATGGTAGGGTGTTCCAGATTTTGGGGGCCGCAACTAAGAAGCGGCGGTCACCCCATGTGACTGTTCTGCTACGTGGGACCACTAATTGGTTAAGTGATGAAGATCGTAGCTTTCTGGCAGGACTGTAAGGTATTAGGTGATCTTTTAGGAAGCGAGGCCCCTGATCCTGCATTACCTTGTAGACTATGCACATCGCTTTAAACTTTATCCTGTTTTGGATAGACAACCAGTGATAGGACCTCAGAGTATCTGAGATGGGTGCGAATTTTGGTTTTTTTGACAGCAGGCGTGCGGCGGCATTATTTACCGTCTGCAACTTTTTTGTGACTCTGGATTGTGCATTCAGAAAGAGTCCGTTGCAGTAATCTAGTGAACTTAAAACCAATGACGTGACCAGGGTTTTAGCGGCCGTGTCAGGCAGAAAAGGCAAGATTTTCCTTATCATTCTGAGTTTAAAATGGGCCGTAGACGCTACCTTATTGGCATGAGCCATAAAGTTAAGCTGGTTGTCAAAGGTAACTCCTAGATTTCTCACCTTAGGGGTCGGACAAGGTGGGGTGCCAAATTCTGATGGCCACCAGGTAGTAGGCCACGATGGCGAGAGATTGCCAAAAATGACAACCTCCGTTTTCTCGGAATTGAGCTTCAGGCAGTTTCCTGCCATCCACTCACCGATAGCTGTCATGCCTCTTTGGAACCGTTCTGCCACCTCCTGTCCGTCACCCCTGATGGCCAATACCAACTGTGTGTCGTCTGCGTATGAGGTTAGGCTCATCCCATGTGCTTTGATGACACTAGCAAGGTCCGACACATAGATGTTAAAAAGTGTCGGACTAAGGGATGAGCCTTGAGGGACCCCACACGGCAACGACAGTTTGGCAGATTGGAATGGTCCAAGAGTGACCGCCTGAGTTCTATTAGCCAAGAAGGAGGCAAGCAGGTTTCTCGCAGTGGAATGGATTCCCATTTTTTCGACACGGTCGACCAAGGTCTTATGGTCAACCGTGTCGAATGCTGCCGAGAGGTCCAAGAGTACCAGCAAAGCTGTCCCTCCTTGGTCCCGGATGAGTTTAATATCATCCGCTGCTTTGATGAGAGCAGTTTCGGTTCCATGATATTTACGGAACCCAAACTGGGTATCATCAAGCAGATTGTGTCTCTCTATATATTCCGACAGCTGCTGGTTCATGGCTTTCTCTGTCAGTTTGGCCAAAAAAGGAAGACTTGCTATGGGCCGGTAATTTTTCAGATCATTCCTGTCAAGATTTGGTTTTTTAAGCAAAGGCTTAATCAATGTGTTTTTTAAAGAGTCTGGATAAGTCCCAGAGCTCAATATTATATTGCAAACGTGAGTGATAATGGGAGTAATTGTGTCTGAAACCATGGCTAATACCGAAGTGGGGCAAGGGTCCAATGCAGAGCCTGATTTAATGGACCTCAGTATGGTTTTAGTTTGATCGGTCGTTAAAGGTTTAAAACTCGTCATGGTATTACTCAGAACTGTCTGCGAGAGAGGGGCAGCGGTAGTATTAGGTTCCAAGGTGGTATATATTATTCACCTTTGTGAAGAAGAACTCAGACAGGGCATCACATAGTGATTGTGATGGGGGGGGGGTTTAAGTCTGGTGTGTTACCCGATAGGGTTTTAGCTATGTTATACAGCTGTTTGCTGGAATTTTTGGCATGTTCTATATGCAGAGAGAAGAAATGCTTCTTTGCTGTCGTGATCATAGTTTTATAAGTGGCTAGAGCTTCTTTATATTTATTCTTGCTTTCACTGTCGTAAGTTCGTCGCCAATACCTTTCCCTGTTTCTTGTTAATTGCTTCTGTATTTTTAGCTCTTCTGTGTACCATTGAGCAGTCGGCGTACTTCTGTTTCTTGAGTGGGATTTAGTGGGTGCCAGTTGAGACGTGGCCTCACTCAGCCATTCGTGAAATTGAGAAGTAGAAATACAGGGATCGTTAGATAGTTCAGGTTTAGTATTATTTAGGAGTATAATTAGGTTGTTGTAATTTATGTCCTTCCACGCCTTGAAAGTGCCTGGCTTGGGGTGGGAAGTGTTCTTCCTAAACGGATCTTTAATGGTCAGCCTACTGAAGATGGCCGAGTGGTCGGTCCACGTCATGGGAAGAATCTCGGTCACCTGAAGGTCTTCCACATTAGTAAATATGCCATCTAGCGTATGTCCTGCCTGATGGGTAGGGGCCGTGACCAATTGCTTAAGACCTATAATTTCTAAGTCAGATGTAAGGGTGATAGTATCTCTATCATTATTTTGTTCAAGATAGAAATTAAAATCGCCCATTACAGTAATGGACTCATCTGTGGCTATTGATTCTATTAAGGTGCTTAAGTTTGTTAGGAAAGCTGCTCTAGCCCCAGGAGGTCGGTAGAGGAGCACTCCCTTGAAACTAAAAGACGGTGTGAATTTTATATTAAAATGTAGAGCTTCGCATGACATGGCAGGGATAGGGGATGTGCGGACCTCAAAATGGTCTTTCACTATAATAGCCAGGCCACCGCCTCTGTTTTTCTCTCTATCCTGCCTATAAACATTATAGCCAGGTGGAACTGCTGTGACCAAGTCGGGAGCAGATGCCTCGTCCATCCACGTTTCCGTAATATACAGGGCATCTAATTTGTAGTCGATGATGAGATCGGCTATCTCTTGGCAGTGTTTGCCAAGAGAAGGAATCTGCGGCTCGTAGTCTCTATCAGATGTACATCGGTAACGATGTATCTGGTAGAGATGATTCTATCTGCAGATTCCTTCACGGCCCGCCCTTCCTCCCTGTTCTGCGAGGACCCTTGGGTTGGTCTTCGTTACTCTCCTCACGGTGTGGTCTGTGCCTCCTGTGAGTGCCTTCTTTTGCTCTGGATGGGTGGCTCCGTCTGGTTGCGATTCATTCCTCCTCTTGAGTCTTGGAGGATGGGGTTGAGGTGCTCTTGTGCCGACTGCTCTGGCTACTCCAGGTGTGGGGGTAGTTTTGCCTTTAATCTCTGTCCTTCCCTTTCCTCCTTCCCTTTCTCTTCCTGCTAGGGGTCCTGGCTCCTCTGCTAACCTCTGAATAGGAGTCCTCTGGCCATGCCTTGCCCTTGTTCCTTGGGGGGTGGTTGCCCTTGATGCTGGGTGACTTGGAGGTTTGTTGTTCCTGTCTGTCTTGGGATTGGCCCCCCCTTCCTTGTTTCTGGCTGGGGGTGGAAGGCCTGCTTCATGGGTCATGCCTTTTGAGCATGTTCTTTGTCTCTGGGAAACTGGATGGGGAGGGGGAAGGCTGTCTCTATACTGGCAGTGTGGCTGCTCAGGGCTCTGATCTGCTCTTTCTTCTCCCCTTGCCTCTTGACACTGCAGTGTTGCACTGTTCCTTATGGTGTCGATGTCTCCATTTTCTTTTTTCTGCTCTTTCGCACACTGTTCCCATGCTCCCACAACTTTTTGTCTGGTAGCTCTGCGTTGTGGTGCGGAAAAGTTCTCAGAAAAAAACTGACGTAGACGCGCCAGGGTGGGACTTGTATGTCCTCGCTGACGTCACATAGGCGGAGGACGCCTGGGCAGAGTCGCTTGATGCCACCCCGGGCGCACAGGGATGCTGTAGCAAAACGTTTCCGGATCCAGTCTCACGCCTGGGGATAATTCTAGTGAAGGAATCTGCGTCTAGAATCGTTTCTACCCGATACATCGTTACCGAAGGTAAGTAACTCGTACATTTGCCTCAAAGACAATAACATCAGGAAGCATCTTAAGCACCAAGGGATGTCACAGTGATCAACTTGGAAAATCAACTGTACCAGTTTTAGGGATTAAGGCAAAAACCTGCACCACTATTAGAATACCATATCTAAGTCAAGATAGAAGGTGCTAGAACCAGGAACGTAATCCCTATACAAACCTAACAGGGAAAGTAAACAAACTCTACTTCCTTGACATACTACACTTAGGATTTGGACTGCACCCTTGAAAAGTCGAGTTCCCAATTTAAGGTATAGAACAGGTTATTCACATTGACATCTTTAAGTAATTGTACTAGCGTCTAGGTTGTTTTCCCATAGAAACAACAAGAGAGAGAGTCTTTTCTTCAATTTTCAGTCCTTTATTCAATTTTCTTTTTTTTAAAATTGTTAAAGCTAAATAGCCAACGCGTTTCGTCCGTTACCGGACTTCTTCAGGGCTATACAAAATACAAAAAAGTACAAAAACACATATTTACAAAGTGCTATATACAAGTGCTTTTAAAACCAGTTTAACTACAATACATGAACCAGAATTATAAAAGACATTGTTGTCAAAACTTCTTAAGATCTTTGGGAAAACATGTACAGTATAACATGGACAACAGAGAATTAGCTTTTTCCACCACATTCCTATACAGGTATTTATTTAACCCCTTCAGTGCTGATGACAAAGCCAGCTCGTCATGGGCTTTACCTGCCCTGTGCTTATGACGAGCTGGCTTTGTCACAAACAATGGGATTACAAAGGACCCAGCACCCAGCGGGAAAACCCCTAGCAGCCAAGGTGTTAATAAGATGTATTTAGTACAAAAAGTACATCCGGCAGCATTTTATGCACAGTTTATTCGGCACAATTATATATTATCCTCATTGTTTCAAAAAAGTTTTTCCAAGTCCACATTTGTCCTTATTAACCATTTATCATATAAGTCATCTCCTATTTTGAGGTTTTTTCTAAACCTGTATGTATGCTCTATAAACAATCATTATGCAAGTCATTACCTATTATTAATTTATGACAAGATATTTTAAAGAAAGAAGGGGTTGCTCAAGAGGTACCTGAATAGATCGTATCGCGATCAGTTTCACGGTTGACTCATGCTGTTGATAGGTTCTTGATCTGTTAATACAATGATCCCCATTAGTTTGAATTAAAAGAACGGGTATTGCACATAGTATGTGTTGTTAGCCTGTCGCTACACCATGATGCTCTATTATTTTACATAAAACGTTTCATTAGAGGCAGTCTCCCACAAAGTGACTATTAGGAAAAAGCCCCATAATCTTACACACCACACCCTAATTATATTAGACTCTAATATGTGGAGGCCAAATACCCCACTAGTCTAAAGATTAACATCAATATTGAGAGCTTTGAGGTATCACCATACTCACTTAATAGTGTATATTTTGTTGTTTGTTGACTTTTTTGGGAAGTTCCCAATGATGTATTGACCACTTAGACATTGGTCTTGGTCAGGCAAATAGTAAGCCCTAAACATAAGAAAAACAAGTGGTAAAAAAGAGATATCGTTGAAAGGGTGATGACTACACCCTAAGACCTTACACCATGTTAGACTACAAAAAGTCTCTATTTGAGGCAATAAGTTCTTGAAGCGAATGTCAGACAATACGATAAATAGACACATTCGTATGTAAAAAACACGACAACAATAGTTATAAAACGCCGTGTTGTGTGTATATTTGCCTCAAAGAACGAAGCACCATTTTGAAATGGGAAAATATCAGTAACTAGCAACTATACACCCCATTTAGCCTCCCCATTTTGGGAAGAAGAAAAGACTCTCTCTCTTGTTGTTTCTTTGGGAAAACAACCTCGGCGCTAGTACAATTACTTAAAGATGTCAATGTGATTAACCTGTTCTTTACCTTAAATTGGGAACTCAAATTTGAAGGGTGCAGTCCAAATCCTAAGTGTAACTTGGAAAATCAGATTATGTTGACCCACTTGGAATAGGGTGATAAAACTAGAGAGAACACTTAATTTATACAGATTTGGAACATTGCTACAATCTCCAATTTATATGGTTTTTCTACAAATCTAAATTATCAAACCTTCTGTGTGATGTAGACATTAAAAAATTGAGAAGTTATACGGAGCAATTTGCAGATAACTACTGCAATGTAAATTTCACTCACAATCACAACAAGGGTGTGAGTAGATTATTAAACATCAACATTTGGATTTAGTATTGAGAAGCAAATTGTTTTGCAAGTTAGTCTCAAGCTTGTTTCTACATGCAGACACCCTTTTGTCTCATGTAATGAGGGCATATCTTGCAAGTAGATGGTTCCAAGCACAAAAGACCATTTTAGTTTGCATATATATTTGTAACAAAATTGACAAAAGTTCAGAGAAAGGTGGATTCAGAGGCCATATTGAAAGAATGGATGACAGGTTAATTGCAGCTATTGATAAGAAAGAATATAGAAATGATCTGATTTGGTGAGTGATGTATGACAAAAAATGTAGACATATTAGAACCATCACACAAAAACATTGTCATGTTCTACCAATGAATTAAGTGTAGTAACCGGGTTAGATTATGCTGAATAATATATTGTTTATTAAAGACTCCAATGTCTGAAAGATAAAGTGACCATATGCTATTAAAAGCCACTTTCTAATTAAAAAGGAATTCTACATCGGAAACCAATGTATGCCTTGCTGCCAAGTTTATGAAACAGAGACAGGAATTGCTGAAAAGCCTTAGAAGTTTTTATACCTTTAATCCCAGTTTGGGGAAATATGAATTGTGGTGCCGATCACATTGACTGTACATTGAAACACTACAAGATGTTATAAGATTTGTATGACACCTCAAAGCAAGTCACACAAAATTGAAATATTCTTTGCATTTACTTTGCTGAGTATGGTAGCAGCAATTCCAATGTATTGATTATGTTAGGAATGAATCAAATCGTAAAGACAGATTTAGCATTAAGAAAGTAGGAGTAGAAATGTATTATTCACTTGCAGAAACTAACCTCTTCATTTCTATGGGTTTTCTTTGCTTGTGCTAAACCCTTTCTAAGGCTTCATAAATGTTTTTCCACAAAAAATATCTAGGGCTTTTTTCCCCCTACATATTAAGGGCGTTAACGGTCCCAAAGATTTTTCTGGAGGGAACCAAGAAAATATTAAAATGTTGCAAATATATGTTTTGTGTTGGAAAAATGTGGTAGGCAAGAAAGTATTTGTGTCCTAATAATGGGTATCGATAAAAGCTTTGTTGTGGTAAGGTAATTTGTTACCGCAGTTTTTGTAATTTTCTAACAGGTGGCCAGGATGTCATATTTTTGCACATGTGACCTACTTTTAAGTATGGGAAAACTCAGAAAGCTATAAAAGTTTTTTAAACAATAGACACATTTCTCAATTCTGGGGCTGTCACCTGTGTAGATTTCTCATGGTGTACCCAGTGAGACTAATTGCTGACATAAAAAAAAAAATGAAATGAAGCAGAAACCAATAGAAATAGGTGACATTATGTTTATCTAGAGTTTTTTTGCCCTCATGATCAATCTACAGTAGTTATAAGTATATCGTTATATATCTGTATTAAACAACCAAAATTCCGTCCGGAAAGGAAAGGACAAGCACTCCAGAAATGCTCGGCAGTAGTTTATTTCCTAATAACCGTAATGTGTGAATGTACAAGAAAGGCCATAAAGTACACCATGACACCATTAAGAGTTTTGATTTGAATTTCATACATTCTTAGTATAGGAGCAGTTGCTGTACTTGGGCCCAGGGTTGGCGGGCACCTAGAGTAGCCTCTCATCACCAGACGTTTTTTTTTTAAACTAGACACCTCAACGGCGTGGCTTGCATGAATTCCTCTAATTTCTCTTTCACAGCATGCCTTGCACATGTCAAAGTTTGTCTAACATCACTGAATTTATGCAAATTTTTGTAAAAGTTCAAAAATCTACAGAGATCCAAAATGCTATGAGTCAACATTTCCATAAATATCCCAATAAAAAAAGAACGCCACTTGTTTGATGGGTCTATCCTTTGGGACAGGAAACTTCCTAGAATTTAACATGGGAGATTTTCCCTTAAGATTTCGATTATTTTGGGGTTGTGGGTAGCGTTCTTATTTGGGGTTGGCAAGCAACTAGGGTAGCCTACCAACTCCAGACATTTTCCAAACTAGACACCTGGGGGAGACCCAGGTGGTTTGACCTGCTTTGATCCCTCTACTTTCTCTTACCCAGAATGATCTGCAAACAAAACATTGATAGAAATCCTAAATATTCCACATATTTCTGTGAGGGAAAGTTCAGGAATATACAGAGATCCAAACAAAGTTTTACCACACAGCATTCCCATACCCCCTCATATTAAATCTGGTATTCCACCTGTGTGATCCATTCCTGTTAAGCGAGCGAGGACCACCCACACATGTGGGGTATCGCTGTTCTCTGAAGATATTAGAATGCAATATGTTAAGATTTTTGCTATTAGCCCGAAGTACCTAAGAATTGTGTTTTTGGATCAAAACGTTAATATTTGCATGACAAGCTGTGTTACAATGTGCTGGTATCCATGTAAGCCACCCAACTCTGGATTCCCTTGGGTCTTTATGATAATTGCCCAGAGTGAGTAGGGTTGCATTGGTGCCAGCCGGCCGACCCAATGTCTGAATATTGCATCAATTCCTCATGGCAAGTGAGAGGTAAATGTTTTTTTTGGCTTAGTTTTGGTGTTACAAAATCAGTCTAGGTAAGAAAACACAAGCCATAACACCCAGGATTCTCCTTAGTCTTCAGATGGCAGATGTACCCTGGGATAGTAGTGCATCCATCATATGTGTGTCTAATTCCCAAATACTGCATCATACCAACAATTCAAAGTGTCCTCTTTTTGAAACCGTATTTCATTTACTGTTGGCTGCCAAAGGCGCCCCACACATTACCATGTCCAGTGGGACAAGTTACAAATGCAATAAACTGACAATTGGGATGATGCCCCGTGTAACGCCCTACCCACACTTCAGAAAAAAATAGCATTGTTAGAAACTCCCAAACAAATTTGCTAGAAAGCCAAAAAGTAGATAAGGAGGATTTACTCTATACACTTCTGAGCCAGAGACACTCCAAAATTGCAGAGTACATAAGTTGCGCTCATTCCGAAATACGCGAACTAACAGCTACACACAACCATTCCATCAGAAAGGTTGGTTTGGCACATGGATCTCATTCATGTGAAGATTAATACCATGTCACTGCATCAACTATATCATAGTACCTCCCTTTTTTGCACCCAGTCACCCTCATGACACACTGGCACTATCCACACATTCACTTCACCAGCTATCGAGAAAATGCAACCTGCCACTCATCATTTTCTTATCACACTCATTGCAAGTTACCCATCACTTCCATTTCCAGCTCAGTCACCTGACACTATCACTTGCACCAAATGCACCCCACCTCTCAATAAAAGAATACACTATTTCTAACCGAACAATCACACTTCCACAAACCATAGTGCCAGTCACCCAGTCATTCAGACCATCCAGTCCACCGCTCTGCCACACTCCTTGTCCAGCATCACTCAGATAGTTTTTCACAGCAATATTCATTTCAGCCACACATGTAAAACAAACATATATGCAAAATTAACTGTCATACTTAATGTCACACATCCCAAACAAGATGCTTACTTTTCAAGACACAAGGGGAAAATGGGGAAAAAATAAGTGGCATTAAAAAAAAAAATAATACCCAAATAATTGCACAAAGTTCCCCTGGGGGTGATATCTATGCAAGAAAGAGTGGAATAGTTCCCTCTCTCTGGAAGTGTGGTTGTATCTGGAAGGCAGGGGCGGTTGTCCCTTGTCGGAATTAGGGAAACCTCACACAACAAGTTGGTTCTACGACTACTGTCGCATTCCCAACCGGCCGCTTCGTGTCATCATCGGCTTCCTGCTCCTGCGTCAAGCCGGCACTGCAATGCCTGACGGGCAGCACTTAGTGCTGCACTTTAACGGAGATCTTTTATTCCAAAGCCGATGTTTGAGTGTGTGTGAGGGGCCCTAATCGTGAGGTAGTGAGCGTGAAAAATGTGGTGATTCTAAAAAAAAGTTAGTGCAGTCTACTCTGGGTACTTTATTCCTGTAGCTGCCTACTTTATTAAAACTAAGAGGGGTATGGGATTTCGACCAACCGATGTGTGGGAAGCCCGTTTCAACCCTCAATAAGTGATCTGGTCGACATGTTTCGTGCCATCAAGGCAATTCATCAGGACCAAGAAAGTGCTCATAAACTCAAATCGGCGCCCATAACGGGCTGCGAAGTTAGATAGATACAACCTGGGGGGTCGGGATCTGGAGCAGGAAGAGTTCCTGTAATGTTCTCCGCCCCACAGTCGTTGTAGAGAGTTCTCCCTGGGCTGCTTGGGTAGGACTTACGTGGTCAATTAGTAGCCTTCAGAGTGAAGTGAAGGAGCCGTTAAACCTACGTCCATCCGACCGGCGGTCTCGGTTCACCGGCTGCCTGCTCGAAACATGTCGACCAGATCACTTATTTAGGGTTGAAACGGGCTTCCCACACATCGGTTGGTCGAAATCCCATACCCCTCTTAGTTTTAATAAAGTAGGCAGCTACAGGAATAAAGTACCCAGAGTAGACTGCACTAACTTTTTTTTAGAATCACCACATTTTTCACGCTCACTACCTCACGATTAGTGCCCCTCACACACACTCAAACATCGGCTTTGGAATAAAAGATCTCCGTTAAAGTGCAGCACTAAGTGCTGCCCGTCAGGCATTGCAGTGCCGGCTTGACGCAGGAGCAGGAAGCCGATGATGACACGAAGCGGCCGGTTGGGAGTGCGACAGTAGTCTTAGAACCAACCTGTTGTGTGAGGTTTCCCTAATTCCGACAAGGGACGACAGCCCCTGCCTTCCAGATACAACCACACTTCCAGAGAGAGGGAACTATGCCACTCTTTCTTGCATAGATATCACCCCCAGGGGAACTTTGTGCAATTATTTGGGTATTAGTTCGTTGGGACATGCACACTGGACCCCGATAAATATTGTCCCCCCCCCTTTTTTGTCCCCCCCTTGTTGTTAATTAAAAAAAAAAATCATGATTAGGGAGCACCACAACTAAGCTTCCTTTCTCGGGGGATCTCCAAAATTTCTCCTTTGTGGGGTATTGATTGAAACAATTGAGCATACCACAGAGCTGGATTTGAAGGACTCAGGAATCAAAAGTACCTGGTCGCTTGCCTGATTCCCTTTCTAGCACAAACTTGGCAACTCTGATAAAGATGGTACTTCTTATCGTTTGGAGGGAGAAATTCTGAAAAGTGCTGTACAATTTACTTGTAGACACAATCTAATTTTGTGTGTACAGCTTCAGTATCAAACGAAAATAAGATTGTTGATGTTCTAATTCTCCAGTCAGCAAAGCGCATCTCTTGCCCTGGAGCTGTTTCTTAATACTAAGCATAGTATTTACATTTACATTAAGTGCACTGCAAGCTTCTTACAACAAATTAACATCTTGTATGCAGCTTGGTAAGGATGAAGCATCTGATAGTTGCTGTCTACCCCACCCATGTGTTTGTTGCAGTCCAAAAATCAATTGGACTTCTATGTTTTAACCATCTGACCATGAACAGTGAAATTGTCCTATTATGAATAGTAGTTTGATTCGTTGACCTCTGCAATATTCTTTTTCAAGTTTCTTTCGTACAGCGTCCTTAGCAATCCCATCTGGTTGCTCCGGAGTGTGCCACAAGCAGGAATACTCATGGAAAACAACTCCTTAAAAAGTGTCATTCCTGTGTAGAAATTTTCCAAGCACAAGAAGTGCCTCTAATTCAAATGAAGACGCACAAGATGTCAAACAATGTTTTTCACTGTTTCTATTGACTCTAGGGAAACTGAGAGAATGAATGGATGCTGTAGTCCTTACTAAAGTAGACTCGAAGACCAGGCATGTAACCAGTGCAGCTATCTCACATTTTGTACAACTTTATGCCATACAGAGCACATGTCCTGCAGATGTACTGCCTAAAACGTTGCCGTCCAATATACAAAAGCAAAGACTCACTGACAGCTATGTTCTGTCCAGGAGCATAGACTCCAATAAAACACACTGCAGAGTGGTCCAACAGCGGCCAAACTTACAATCACACTGTCTGTGAAGGGCCTGTGCATTGTCATTGAAATGGAGCATGCAATTCAGCAATAGAAAATTTCTCTACTCATAACAGCATAAAAAAGTGGAGTGCACCCAAAGCATCTTCAGATCCCTAAGAGGACACAGAAGGCCTGTACACAAACCCCATGTGAAGGGTTAGACCCAAAAACTAACCCAGGACACTGGGTGGAGTCCACAGTTGCTCCCTGGAATAGGGCGTAGCCTGCCACTGTATTACCTCAACTACTACCCAGCATGGAGGCTGGTTTGAACAACTGTATCGCCAAGAAACCCATTGTCCACAAAAAGATTGAAATTGCCAATTGCATTAAAATAGTATTTTGACATGTGTTTCCTGAGCGTCAGGACTCACTCCTAGCTTGCACTCCTTTATATTTTCCTTAAATGATTACTCAATTGTTTTTGTTCAGTTGTTTGCAAATTTTATTTTCATTTCCAAACGTTGTTAGTTAGCGAGTTTCTTTTTTCATGTAACATTTCATTTTCTGTGCAATGTTTTTCTCTCAATTTATATTTCAAACCCAATGCATTTCAAGCGATAACGCCCTTCTTCAGGGATTTCCTTTATCTGAAAACATGAATATATCCTCATGAGTACACATAAAATAAATTTTACAACCTTTGTAGTGCCTACATTGTATATTTCACAACACAGTATCCATGATAATTGACAATGGGTCATGCTTCAGAGACCATAGACGAACCGTGAATGTGCGTGGTTTGACTGGTAGACATAAAAGCAGTGTTTGTGATACCTTACAGCCCAGTTTTAACAAAGTGCCGGCCTGTCGGTACGAACCTTGAAAAAATTGTGGTTTGCAATTTTTTCAAGGTTAGTACCGACAGGCCGGCACTTTGTTAAAACTGGGCTGTAAGGTATCACAAACACTGCTTTTATGTCTACCAGTCAAACCACGCACATTCACGGTTCGTCTATGGTCTCTGAAGCATGACCCATTGTCAATTATCATGGATACTGTGTTGTGAAATATACAATGTAGGCACTACAAAGTTTGTAAAATTTATTTTATGTGTACTCATGAGGATATATTCATGTTTTCAGATAAAGGAAATCCCTGAAGAAGGGCGTTATCGCTTGAAATGCATTGGGTTTGAAATATAAATTGAGAGAAAAACGTTGCACAGAAAATGAAATGTTACATGAAAAAAGAAACTCGCTAACTAACAACGTTTGGAAATGAAAATAAAATTAGCAAACAACTGAACAAAAACAATTGAGTAATCATTTAAGGAAAATATAAAGGAGTGCAAGCTAGGAGTGAGTCCTGACGCTCAGGAAACACATGTCAAAATGTGGTTTGAAACACCCTGAACACGCTCAGCAGTGTAACCTACCTTTGCACCACCGACCTATGTGAAACAATTTACCACTCACGAAAAACCAATTGAAACAGAGTGCGTTTGTCCACATCACAAACATTTGAGATTAAAATAGTATTGACAGAACACATAGCCACAATAATGAATGGAGAAAGAACAGGCTGGACTCTATCTTTAGAAGTCTGGTTCTCCTCTGTCCTTTCTTGGGCACAATTCGACAGAAAGGAGGTAAGCTCGAGGAACCCTTCTTGTTGAAGCATGCACTTCATATTCAACTGAATCACAACTTGGCCCTGCTACTTCAGATGTTCTCTATCTGAAAGAGACACGTTAGTGATCGATTCCTTACCTTAGAATATCCCCAGGCGTCAGACTGGATCCGGATATTTTTGCGTAGCAGTACCCTTGCACGTCGGTAGGCGTCGTCTGCGGCTCCGCGTCCGTCATCGGCGTTGTGGGCGCCGTGATGACGTCGTCGGAGTACTTAGACGCCGCCTCCGCGTGCTGACGTCAGTTCTTCTTCTTTTTTTCCGCACCAGCAAGCGCAGATCTGGAAAAAGCAGTACTTATAGTCACCTTTTTTTAAAACTTTTTGGATCATTTTGATCATCTTTTCGAAGTTGCACGACTCCGATCGGTACCACAGGGATGCCTGGCTTTAAACACTGCGAGGATTGCGACCGCACGATGTCGGTCACGGAACCTCACCACCTGTGTCTAACTTGTCCAGGCGTCGACCACAACGACAAGGCCTGCTCCGACTGCCGGGCCCTCTCTTCGAAAGCCAGGCGGGAGCGGTCCCGCAGGCGACTCGAACTCCGGCAGTCGGTCCCACGGGAGGTCGAGGGACAGGTCGCGGGCTCGGAGCCACCACAGCTCCAAGAGTCGGCACCACTCCTCCGGGTCGAAGTCGTCGTCAGGTAAGAAACACAAGAAGTCGAAGAGGCGTCATCGCTCTTCTGACTCCCCCCGACGCTCGCGCGACGCGGCCGGGGGTTCGGGTGACACCGCCCACGCGGCTCCGTCGGAGTCGCGGGCGCCGTGCCCAGCTCCACACCCTCCGGTCCCTGGGCGAGACGCGAAGCCGGAGGAGATCGAGAGCTTCCTCATGGCCATGAGGTCCCTCTCTCCTCCGACGGGCTCCGCGAGGCCTTCCGGCCCGGCGGACCCGTCTGGGGCCCCTAGCGGGTCGGTGGCTTCGACGCCGTCGAGTGCTTCGTCCCCGACGCCGCCGGCGTCTTCGGGCCCGGCGCCGCAGAGCCCCACGGTCCCGACGCCGCAGGGCCCAACGGTCCCGGCGCCTTCAGCCCCGGCGCCGCGGGACCTCACTGGACCCGCTTCGGGATCTGGGTCATCGCCGGTGGACCTTATGACCCCCCCGGCTTCGGTCCGTCAGGTGTCACCTCCGGCGCCGTCCTCGGGCGGCGCCGTCCCCGATGCCTCCCTCGCTCCGGTTCCGACGTCGGAACGGCACCGCTGGGCGCCGTACCCGATGGCGCTTGGGGATTTTTACTGCAATGAACCGGCCCCATTAATTGACAACCCTGAGTATCAGGAGATGGGTGATGAGGAGTATTGGGAGGGGTCTGAGGACCCTCTGACCCGAGAGTGTCAGTCTCAAGAGGACTGGACAGGGGAACTTGGGGAGGCCAGTGGTCTGGACTCCTCTCCAGGCACTGGTTTTGTCTCACCTCCTACCGTGGCTTCGGAGGAGGGGGCAACCTACAGTGTGGTGTTAATGAGGGCTGCCAAGGCCTTGGGCCTTGAGCTCCCCGTCGCGGACATGAGGACTAACCTCCTCACTGAGGTCCTTAAACGCAGTCATGCCTGACAGAGCCTCTGCTGCCGTTTAATGAGGCCTTAACCGACGTTCTTTTGGGCACTTGGTCCAGGCCTGCTACGGGTTCGCCCGTAGATAGGAATGTGGCCAGACGCCACCGCCCAGCCCCGGGCGACCCAGTTTTCCTGTCCACCCACCCCACCCCTGAGAGCCTGGTCATCCAGGTCATCCAGGCGTCCACTTCCCAGACCGCATTCCCATCGGCTCCGCCGGACAGGGAATCCAACAGGTACGTGAAGTACGGTAAAAAGGTCTTCTCCTCCCTTAGTCTGTGACTGCGGTCTTCCCAACACCGCATGCCTCTTGGGCCGCTACACCCACTCTCTGTGGGATACGGTCGCGGAATTGCTGCCAGAGTGTCCGTTGGAGGTACGGGCAAAACTCGGCCAAGCCCTTGTGGAGGGCGGGGATGCAGCCAGATATTCTATCCGGTGTGGGCTGGATACCACCGACTCACTGGCGATTAGGCGCCACGCCTGGTTGAGGTCCACCAACATTTCGGCCGATGTCCAAAACACATTGATGGACATGCCGTTTGATGGCTGTCACCTTTTTGGCGACAAGGCAGACCATGCGCTTGAGCGCTGTAAGGACTCCAGGGCTACGGCCAAGTCCTTTGGCCTTTTGGCCCCGCGCCAGCAAACGGGTGCCTTTCGCTCCTTTCGTGGCCAAGGAAGGGGCGCCCCCACACGTGCTGCCAGCCACACGCCGCAGGCTAACATCCAGCGCAGTGGCGGCCGTGGAAATCGCCGTGGAGGCGGTCGGGGACAACGGCGAGGCCAGTCCACACCCTCCCCCGCAGCATCCGCCTCTAAACCCTCCTAGTCCGTGCTTTTCGGCCCATGTGACGCCAGTGGGGGGCAGGGTTCGCCATCACCACTCTCACAGGCGCACTGTCACTTCGGCAGGTGGGTGCTGCAGATCGTCCGAAGGGGCTACTCCCTCCCCTTCGAGACGACCCCTCAAGCCATGCCACCGCAACACCACCGCCTATCGGGGGATCATTTGCGGCTTCTGCAGGAGGAAGTTTCGGCCCCCTTGGCCAAGGGGGCCATCGAGCGCGTTCCTGGGCCAGAAGTAGGACGTGGTTCTACTCCCGCTACTTTCTGGTACCCAAGAAGGGCAAAGGGGGCCTACGCCCTATCTTGGACCTACGGAACGTCAACGGCTTCCTCCGGAAGAAGAAGTTCAAGATGCTGACTCTGGCTCAAGTCTTAGCTGCCCTGGACCCAGGAGACTGGATGGTAGCGTTGGACTTGCAGGACGCTTCTTTCCGCATCCCCGTCCTGCCGGCCCACCAGCGTTACCTGCGGTTCACGGTAGGCCACGAGCACTTTCAGTTTACCGTGCTCCCCTTCGGCCTTACCAGCGCCCCACGGGTGTTCACGAAGGTGATGGCGGTGGTCGCAGCTCATCTGCGCAGGTTAGGGGTTTCAGTCTTCCCTTACCTCGACGACTGGTTGTTGAAGGCGGGCTCGCCCCAGACAGTCGTCAGCCACCTCCAGACGACGGCAGACCTCTTGCACCAGCTGGGGTTCTCCATCAATGTGCCGAAGTCACACCTGTGCCCCTCTCAGAAGCTCCTTTTCATCGGAGCGGTTCTTGACTCGGCGCAGTTTCAGGTTTACCCACCCGAACAGCGGGTTCGGGATATACAGGCTCTGAGTCCAATTTTTCAGCCTTTATCCCGAGTTTCGGTCAGGTTGACGCTGCGGCTTCTGGGGCTGATGGCTTCCTGCATCCTTCTGGTGCATCACGCACGTTGGCGGATGCGGGCTCTGCAGTGGGCCCAGCATCAGGGCAACGTGTCCGACCATGTCCTGATCTTGGAGGGCTCTGCGAGACAGTTGCAGTGGATGCTCACGGACCGTGATTGGGTCAGCGGCAGATCCCTCTCCCTTCCCCAACCGGAGCACGTAGTTATGACGGACTCGTCCCTCCAGGGCTGGGGAGGTGGAGATCAGAGGCCTCTGGTCTCCGGCGGAGTCCCGGCTCGATATCAACCTTTTGGAGCTGCGGGCGATTTGTCGAGCACTGAAGGCATTCCTCCCCTCTGTCCGAGGGAGTGTAGTGTAGGTGTTCACGGACAAATCCTCCGCCATGTGGTACTGCAACAAACAGGGCGGGGTAGGGTCGTGAACCTTTGCCAGGAGGCTCTGCGCCTCTGGCAATGGCTGGAACATCAGGGCGTGACCCTGGTGGTTCAACACCTGGCAGGTTCTCTGAACGCCAGGGCGGACAAACTCAGCCGCCGGTGCATGATGGATCACGAATGGCATCTGAACTCGGACGTGGCGCAAGGTCTCTTCCTGCAGTGGGGAGAGCCTTGGTTAGATCTATTCGTCACCGAAGAGAACGCGCAATGTCATCAGTTCTGCGCGTTGGAATTTCCAAGGCGGCACTCGCTCGGAGACGCTTTTGGTCGCGAGTGGAGTTGAGGTCTATTGTACGCCTTTCCGCCTATACCACTTCTGCCCAGAGTGCTGAAGAAGATCAGGCGCAACCGGGCACAAGTCATCCTTTTGGCTCCGGACTGGGCACGAAGGTACTGGTATCCCGAGCAACTCAGTATGTCAGTCGATCCCCCGGTTCGTCTGCCTCTTCAGGAGGACCTTCTGTCGCAGCAGCAGAGGACGGTCCTCCACCCAAACCTGTCCAGTCTCCACCTCCATGCTTGGAGATTGAGCGGCGACAGTTGAGGCCATTTGACTTGCCTCCTGAAGTCTGTAACATCATTCTGGCAGCCAGGCGTGCCTCCACAAAGTCGGTATACGCCTGCAGGTGGTACAGATTTGTGGCATGGTGCACAGCAAAGGCTGTGGATCCTCTCTCGGAGGTTCTTCTCTTTCTTCTTTCTCTTGCCCAGCAGGGCTCTGCTCTGGGCACTATCAAGGGCTACCTTTCTGCTCTTTCAGCCTTTTTGAGGCTGCCTGATCAACCTTCTTTGTTCAAGTCCCCTATTGTTAATCGATTCTTGAAAGGCATTACGCATACGTTCCCTCCTGTGCCCTTTGTGATGCCTCAGTGGGACTTGAACTTGGTTATTACTTTTCTGATGTGCCCTCCCTTTGAGCCACTTCACAACTGTCCTCTCCGCCTTCTTACTTTGAAGACTGCCTTCCTGGTAGCTCTCACCTCTGCCAGGAGAGTGAGTGAGCTCCAGGCTCTATCCTGTAAACCTCCTTTCCTTTCGGTCCATCCGGACAAGGTTGTGTTGCGGACAAGGCCTTCTTTCCTGCCCAAGGTAGTCACGGCCTTCCACATCTGGCAATCCATCACCTTGCCCACCTTCTTTCCGCCTCCACATCCCTCGAGAGAGGAAGAGAGGCTCCCCTTCTGGATTTAAAATGTGCGCTCTCTTACTATCTAGATCGCACACGCCATTTCCAGGTGGATGACCAACTCCTTGTTGGTTACGTGGGCGCTAAGAAGGGGAAAGCAGTGCACAAGCGGGCCATCGCGCGGTGGATCATCTTGTGTATCCAGGTGTGTTACTCCTTGGCTAAGAAGGAACCCCCTGTTGGGCTGAGGGCTCATTCCACTCGGGCCACAGCGACTACAACTGCCTTGGGCCGAGGAGTGCCCTTGCAGGACATTTGCCAGGCGACTACCTGGGCCTCGCTGCACACGTTTGCAAGACACTATTGCCTTGACAGCCAAGTCCAGAGGAATGGCTTCTTTGGTCGTTCCATCCTCCAGGACTTTCTGTTGTGATTATTGGTTCGCAGACCCACCACCGGGGTTGGTATTGCTGGGGTATCTATTCTAAGGTAAGGAATCTATCACTAACGTGTCTCTTTCAGATGCACAAGTTACTACTTGTGTAACGATATATCTGTAAGAGACATTAGTTAGTGATAGATTCCTTACCGACCCACCCATCCTCCCCGTTCTGCGAACCGATATCTAGAGTTAAGGTCATCCCCTTTCAGGGCCCTAGTTTCAAGGCACCAGTGTTGGTTTTTAGCATAGCTCTGCGTTTCTGGCGCGGAAAAGCTGTGTCTAAGAACTGACGTCAGCACGGGGAGGCGGTGTCTAAGTACTCCGACGACGTCATCACGGCGCCGCCGACGACGGACGCGGAGCCGCAGACGACGCCTACCGACGCGCAAGGGTACTGCTACGCAAAAATTTCCGGATCCAGTCTGACGCCTGGGGATTTTCTAAGGTAAGGAATCTATCACTAACTAATGTCTCTTACAGATATATTGTTACACAAGTAGTAACTTGTGCAACATCACTAGAAGCAGACTTACTTGAGAAAGCCTCTTTGGCAAAAAAGGTCACTGCGAAAGCCCTCTCATTGCCCTGCCTCCCATGTTGTGTCAGTCTCAGAGTCATGATGTGGCTCCTGTTCAGAACTGGGCGCCATGCACAATTGCAGTGCTGCCGCCACAGACATCTTATTGGACGCCATTGTACTGAAAGCAGGGGCGTAGCTTCAGGGGGATGTTTTGGGTGTTACACTCCCCTAATAAATTTATGTTTTTTATAAGTAGTTGGGTACAGGAGCTTTCAGTTCGGTATGGTAAGGTGTATCTCTGATTTCACCCGAGATTTGTGCCCCCTCAATATCCCCATTTGTTTCTCTTTCCACTGGCCCTTAAGCCCCCCTCTTGCACGGCTTCTCTTATAATGATTGACATGATATTCTAGCATGACTTTTGGAAAATCTGAAGTCTTACTCACCAAGCTACGGCCCTGACTGTAAGGAGAAGAAAATAACCTAAAATGGCAATCAATAAGGAAAAGCACGGAACCAAAAGGGCTAAAAACTCACTTTTCAAGTAAAGGGATACAATTGTTTAAAAAACAATTGGAATTCACCACACTTGGAAAAGAAAGGAACCTGCATGACGCAAGAAAAAGAAAACTGCTAAAAATTATAACCTACTATAACACTAGACTATATGTAATATATAACTAACAAAACCAAAACAGTAAATAGAATAAAAATGCCAGGGCTAATTAACAATGCAAAAACTAAAAATACCACAACCTAAATGACGAGATAAACAAAATGCAAACACCATACACAGACAGTAAATAAAAAGGAAGCAAAAATGAGAAATCCGGAACATCCAGTAGAAAACTTTTCAAGCTTACCTCACAAATCCATGGCATGGCATGAAACACTGCCAAAAAAACAAACCTTCACTATGTAACACATAGAATCCACTTCACTCTCTAAGAATGGCAATGGAAACCGACCAAGGCAGACTTCAGGAGTTGGAAGAGAGATTAGGGAGCATGTATAAGGACAACAAATCAGTGACAATGCAATGGTGATGTTAAACACAAAAACACAACCATTTTGGGAGTGCGAGTACCCATCTTCGCCTTGGGCCAGGTGCCTAATTATCTGCAGTACTAGAGATGTATATACCCCAGACTTCAGGGGACAATACAAACATATTTCTAGTGGTGTAACCTTGAAGGCATAATAGGTTGTACCTTTGACTCTTCAAATGTGGGAGGGACTGGATTCGGTGAAATCGTCAAATTAAAATGGGAGAAAACTGATACGAACCAACACTAAGAACCAGAGTACATTTAAACCAGAACCGTGCATAAAACCCAGCATATACTGTCTTCCACGAAATTCACAAAACAAAGATCACACACTAGTACAGGGGACTCACGACTTCTTACACCTTCACATTCATTTCCAGTTCATAGCCACAAAACACACTGTTGAATGGTACCGAGTGAACTTCTCCAATCTGCCAACAATAAATGCATCTCGAAACAAGCTACCTCCCAGCACCACCCTCACTTGCAGACAATTATTACCTGCCTTCACAAACATCTACTCCATGAAACGTGACAAAACCAATGGCTTCTAGAATCACCAGCGTTACCATAGCCTAAAAGAATAATTAGACCGAACATGACCAAGCAGCCAATGTTTTTAAAAAGACCAAATGCCCTCACACACACAGAGCGACATGCTTTATCGTTGGGCTGGTCCAGCCAGGCACATGGATTTTATGGCCAGACTGGGCTGGGCTCTCCATGTACCGTATTGGAAAAAGAAAAGAAAATCAGTACACCTGTGGACATAACAAGAAGGGGGATTTCACATTGCCTTCCAGGTACACAAAGGACGACACAAGGTAAGGCAACACATGACTGGCAGGCTCACAAAACACATTCCAGGACTGATCACTTTTAGAAAGAATCTGAAAACTTCTAGGGTATAAAGCATGTACTACTACCACCACACCTATTGTGGAACAAATGCATACCAAATACATCAAAGCAATCATACTAAACAGTAGCATAGATAGACGTCATGCATTCTCCAAAGAATGAACTATCTCTCATGAAACTCAATAATAGACTCACCAACATCATGTCACTTTGAAACTACGCAATCGAAATTCCTTGGTGTCAATTGGGTCAACAAATCATCAGTTTTCTTGTCTATGGAAGGAAGATGTGGGCACAGTAAAACAAGTGCCTATTGGTAGGAGGCCAGGTCGTCTGTTTTGTGACAGCCCACTCCCTGTTCCCCTGCCATCGCCATGTCATCCTCAGTAATCCCTGTTTGAAGCTCTAGGCAATTGTGTTGCCTTTGCTGTCATTATCCTCTGTTCCTTCTCCCCCTTATGCCCTATGTCCTTCGACTGTGCCTCGGATCCCACACCAGATGTGCTGGATCTCCTCACAGTAAGTACGACCCCCCCCCCCCCCCCCCCACCCACTTGGTTGGGGTGGATGTACTGCTGGAAAGGTGGGAAACATGGTTTTCCAGTGGTACCAATGGTATGTCTACCCTAACACCATTCCCTATGACCACGGAGCACTTGGCTTACAGGGAAAGTGGCTAAAGAACACTTGTCTAGAGACAATAATGCATTGATGAACAAATCAGCTTTCTTACGGTCTCTGGAAGGAAAATGTGGAAACAACTGCCATTTATTAAGGGGCCAGGCCATGCACTTTTTGACCACCCTCCTCCATGTCATCCTCCTTAGTTCCTGGTATCTAGTGGAAGCGCCCGGTGACTGTTCGACTCCGGTCAAGGGGTATATGGGACAGAGCAGCACCGGAACGGTGAAAAGCAGCAGCTCTCCTGGTGCTGCACATTGATGTGACCCCCTCATCAACAGCACCAGATGGGTTGCGCTGTTGATTGGGAGGTCATGTTAGTAGGACCCAATGAGTTGAGCTGAATGGCTTGAACATTGAGAGTGATCTTATTTGTTTTGTAAAAATACGTTTTGACTTCTTTCACTTAGTTGCAGGATACATTCAGATAAGAAACTCATGATTAAAAATAATAAAATATTATGCATTTGAATAATGAATTCCTTAGATCATGGCAAATCTAGTATTATGTTTGTGAAAGAATTGGACATTTACGCTGATGAGGTGGTTTTAACATCACAGAACGTGTATGACGGGCTTAAAGTCGCTAGACTATATTGACTTCTTAATGTATTCTAATTGGTGTTCTGCATGCAATCCTATAAAAAGCAGTCTTTGATTAAAAAGTTTAGTGCCAAAATTGTATTGTATCTCTATTCAAAGCTTTCGTGCTATGACACTTTCAACATTGCTCTACTGTATGCAAATCAACATTACCACATAAGTAATCTACATGTCCGGAGCATGTAAAGCAATTTTTCCATGGCAGTATCCATATTGTTTTATAGTGTGTAAACAACATTGTTGTAACAGTTCTCAGTTGCCCTCAACCAGTAATCCACACTGCTCTCCATGTTGTTAAGCATTGCAAATAATCCACTTTGCCCCAGAATGGAATGCACTCAGATTCAAATTCAACACTTACTCCATAAACATATAACTTTATCTAGCCTTTTATTAATTTATTCAACACTACCCCACTGTACAAGAGCAGTTGCCCCGGGGTGCTCTGACACCACACTGTATAATCAAGAATTTGATTTGGGCTTTATTTGATAATTTTGTCACAATAGCACCTAAAAAATAAAAGAAGTACAAATACATATCCACATTAAAATCTTGAAATACAGGTGTAGATCTTGATTAATAAGCACAGCAAACTGACATTGTTAAAGTGATAAAATACAATATTTTATATTAAACATATTAATCTTTTAAAATGAGTGGGATGAGAATAAAACCTCAGTAGGGAGTAAGGAAAACTCTGGAGCAAGGACAACATGATTAGTGGTTAGTCTGCCAAGAGTAGGCCTTAGTTAAAACACAGTTCATTACTGTTCACAATTAAGACCAATGTTAAATGATACAGAGATAAGATTAGGTAAATTCATTCTTGCAGCTCTTGCTCTAATCTCCCACAACCACCCCAGAAACTTCGCACTGGCACAGATATAATTTAAATTTGGGACTGATCTCAGAATCCTTAGTGCAGTACAGCTGGTACGAGTCCCTAAGAGCCTACAAAGAGGTTTAATCCATTTCTGACTGGGTGCAATGTATCAAGGATAAGCATGGCCAGGGGTTTATTTTAAAGTCTTACAGGTATGGCACAATAGATTTAGGATCCATTTGCTGGTAAAAGTTTTTAAAGGAAGGGTACCAATCCTAAATTTGAAGTAAAGCTTCCTGTCGAAGGGTATGGTGATAGCATCCCAATATGGCTCCAAGAGGCTGTTTGACCCAAAGCCAGTAATATATTTTTTAGGAACACCTCTGTGATGGAGGTGGCTGATGGAAGATTGTCCCATAGTATACTTAAACCTATATCAGTGATTTTGTAAATCTGGTGAAGCCATGGGATTTTATTAGATGTGCCCGCCTCTAAGACATCCATTAGTGCTGCCCTGTATGATGCCAGATCGGTTGGGACCAGGGCCTTCTCCAAAACAGTAGAGGTTTAAGTCTGGCCTTATCTATGACTACATTCCTGCCCATGTCCAGAATCAGTGGAAGCAGGGGAGTGCTAACTGGGAGGCGAGTCAGGCTTATTAGGAATGTATTCTCTGATCTTGCAAGAGAGGTTAGATCAGAAAATCCCCACAATTCGGAGTCATAAAGAGCAGAACATAGTGCTGTAGCATCATATATTTGTAAGGCTGGAGGCGATGGATTTTGAGTAGGTGGAGCTCTTTAAGTATGGCACCTGCAATCTGTTTGTTTAATAGATGAGCGGTCCACCAGGGATTTCCAAGCAAGGGTCGAGGATAAAGAAACCCCCGGATAGTTGAAGATTTCTGCCCTCTCTAACTGGGTGCCCCCCAGCTCTCTAAACTGCCCTTAAAAGTTTTACGTTTCTGGAAAGTCATGAAACTTCGTTTTTTGGTGAGTTAATCCCAAGTCCCCAGGCGTTGCAAAAAGAATAACACTCACTGGAGATCATTGGGGGTTTTAGAGATCAACAGAGTGCCATTGGCAAACAATAAAATAGGTGTTTTAATGCCAGACAAAGTTGGACCATTAGTGGTAAGGCTCAAAAGATGTTGCACAATATCAATTAAAAATACAGAAAATAGGAGCCAAGATCCGCTATGAACAGAACCTCCTTCCACCTTTACAGAGGTTCAAGCGGGTCACTGCTGCCTGGAAAACACTTCCACTCTCGTTATTGGGACGAAAAGCCCTCTTTAAAATGATGATACAAAAAATGAAGTCAGGCCCTGGGACTTGTGGCTGGTTGGGCCGTATATATTAAGAAAAACAAAACAGATACCAACCACAATGTATTTCAACTCCTGTCGCTGCAGGTAGGTAACAAACCAATTTTATTTTGAGGCTTGTAAGGCGTATCTTGCCTTTTTACTTATTTTTTAGACTTTTTTTTAACAAGATGTTTTATGTGCAAAAAGAAGACAAAACATTTTAAAACATTTACACAAATCACATATATATACACAAGTTATATACAAAACTATACAAAAATACAAACTGTACACTATACTTCTTTGATCCTATTAATGAACTCAGATGCTTTTCAAAATTTGACAAAGTAACGCTTGATGTAGAAGACAAAGTATTCAAATGATTAAACAATATAAACCATAGTATAATTCATAGGTCTATAGATCAATGTCTGTCATATTTTCTGTGCCTACGCGTTTCGAACCAGTTGACCTCAATTCACAGGTTCTCTTCAGGGCTCTGTCATTTAGTGAGTATCTGCAAGTATGTACAGAGATGAAATTAGTTTTTTTGATTTTTGAAGGGGTTTTCTTGCTTATACATTTCAAAACCATCTATTTGTACCTGTTTATCCAGCAGCCGCTGGTCTACAGGTTTGACATCTTCTTCCTTTCTCTAGTCTCTAATCTTTTTAGTCCTGTGTCTTAAAGAAGGAATAAACTCATTACTCCTCTATTTGTACGTCTTTTGGAGTCCCACCATGTAAAGCCTTACTTTCCTAAACATACCTTTTAATCCTCGTGGATCAAATGCACCTGGATTAAGATGTTTCTCTTGTGGGTGTTTTTCTTTTCTGCAGGGGACCTGTAGATAATAAAGGTGATTTTATCAACCCCCTATTTTTGTTTGCTTTAGGTGCTGACATTCTCGGTTAATCAGCTGGGCATACTTGTTATGTTGTATCACCCTCGTGATGGCAGCGCATTCAGTCTTTGTTTGTCTGCACAATGTGTTTGCCTTCAGAGTATTCACACGTTCTGGGGATTTAAAATGTTTGTATGAGGTGGGTTCGTTTTTTGCCAGTTATAAAAATGAAAAACCGACTTCTACGCGGGAGAAAGCATACCTCTGATGTTCAGGCGGGTTTCCGATGTTAATCACCCTTGCGCTCGTTTGAATATTGTTAGTACTCTCGTGTCGTTCACCTGTAGAGTGAAACGCTGGAATTAGTTTCCTATGCGGTCGTTTTTGCTATTAACATTTAAGGACGGCGTTTTCTGGGTTTTGATCTATGTAACTCTTACCTTTATCACGTGCGGTCCGGCGACTGCAATAGCAATCCGTGGATCCCGCCACCATCTTTGTTTGGGTTAATATAGTCTATTAGTGGATAATGCGTCGGCCATTTTGGGGGAGGTTTTCTTCATTCCTTCGATCTTTTCAACAATTTAGTCTTCGTGTTTACATTAAAAGCATTGTTTACCAGTGTTTTATATTTTATGGTGTAGTTTATAACAAGACACCATGCCATGGCATTATAGTTATTTATTATGTATTGGGAACTTTTTGGCGCCGTATTTTGCGCTAAGTATTTATTTATTATTTTTTCTTGATGGAATTACTTTGGTAACATCCTAGTATAGTTTATTAGGTCTGTCAATTGTGCTTAGAAGCCCGACATGTAAAGAGGGTTAGGAGGTTCATTCCTATGTTTACAGTGGCGGCCATCTTTAGATGTACCTATATCCCAGTCAGCAGCCTTGTGTGCCTATTGTATGCATCTCCCTGTGCTTATAATCTGGAGATTTCGGATAGTGAGTTAAGGCGAGAGAGGGCACTGTTAAATTTCAATATAAGATATACTTCTTTTTGTAGCAATACTCTCTCCGGGTCCACTGATGATGTTCTGCCTTGAATATTAAACAGAACTGACCATTGAAAGTAATTTTCACCATGGCAGTTCTCTACAAAATGCTCTACCATTGGAGCCGTTAAGACTTTATTTTTTATTCGGGATCTATGTTGGGTAATACCTGCATTTACTTGTTGGGTGGTCTTCCCAATATAGATCTTTGGGCAGGGGCATACAATTACATAGACTACATTTTTGGTTTTGCAATTTGTAAAACCAGAATGTTTCCATTTGGTATTGCCATGGGAGAATTCTTCGCCTTCCATTGTGTTGGCACATGCGACACAGGTGCCACATTTCCGGTGTCCCATTATGGGTTTTAGACCCCATTTGGTAATCAAATCACTTTTTGGCTTTGGTATCATTATGTCGGCTCGCACCACCATCTGACCTATACTCCTGTTTTTCTTATATGCGAATAGGGGCCGGGGAACGGACATTCCAGATTCTCCAATAAATGCCAGTTTTTTAATACAGCTTGTCTAATTTTACTGCTGTCTGGGCAAAAAGTGGTCACACAGACCAGTCTGTCTAGCTCTGGCTTCTCTTTTGTCTCTAAAAGACATTCTCTTGGGGTAAAACGAGCCCTTTTACTTGAATGCTTTAATAGTTTTTTTGTCGAAAAATTAGACTTAAAGCCTTTTTTGTTAATCAACCTTGCATGGCAGAAAGGGAAACAACAGGACTACGAAATAAATCTACCTTTGTACCAACTCAAAAAATTCCAAAACAAATCTATGCATTCGAGCAGACTCTGTTGTCAACAATAGATAAACTTGAGAAAAACAAAGGTTATATGAAACAAAATATAAGTAAAGGCCAAAGAGAAGCTTTAAGGAATCTAAAAGACGACACTTCGATAATAATCAAACAGGCCGACAAGGGCGGAGCTGTGGTGGTGTGGCCCAGAGATAAATATATAACTGAAGCAAAGTCACAAGTGGAGAATAAAATGTGGTACAGGTTCCTAGATGGAGATCCTGTCAAAAGCATACAGGGTCTGATCTCAGAAACAATTAAACTAGGAATAGAAACTGGCTTTGTAGGTCCCAAAGAAGGTGACTATCTAATCAAAAAATCCCTAGAACTCCCATTTTATATTTTCTCCCGAAAATCCACAAAAACCTTAATGAACCCCCAGGACGCCCCATCGTCTCAGGGTGTGATTCATGTCTAGAACCCCTGGCCAAATATGTGGATTTCTTTTTAAAACCCTTTGTTTCTCAGGTGAAGTCCTATCTACAAGATACAACTGATTTTCTACTCAAGGTTGAGGGAACAGAGTTTGACCCATCTTCAGAAATACTAGTGACAATGGACGTTACGTCCTTATATACCCAGATCCCCCAGGACGAAGCCCTGGAAGTAATAGAATTGTACTTGAAAGCCCGTCCCAGACCCCACCGGGTACCCACTCCATTCATTCTGCAACTAGCTGAGATTGCCCTCAAAAAGAACTATTTCAGATTCAATGAGCAGTTCTTTATGCAAACCAAGGGAACTGCTATGGGTTGTCCATACGCGCCAGAAATGGTCGTACTGTTTATGGCAGAATACGAAAGGAAGTTCATTGATCATAACAACCCCTACTGTGACCAAATAAAACAATGGTACCGCTACATCAATGACGTGTGGCTCCTGTGGCAGGGGAGCCCCGCGGAACTGATGCGGTTCCATATGTGGCTGAATACTAGACATCAGGACATCAAGTTTTCAATAGATTCTAGTACCACCAAGATGACCTTTCTTGATGTCGAAATTACTTGCACTGAAGGACGACTCAAATCATCTTTGTATAGAAAAAAGACAGATAAAAACACAATACTACACCATCTAAGTGCCCACCCAAGAAATCTAAAGGCAAATGTACCGTATGGACAGCTACTTCGCATACGAAGAAATTGCACTGATGTCTCAGATTTTGTACAACACGCAGATATTTTCTGCGATGAATTAAAAGAAAGAGGATACCCCTTGAAACTATTAAAGCATTCAAGTAAAAGGGCTCGTTTTACCCCAAGAGAATGTCTTTTAGAGACAAAAGAGAAGCCAGAGCTAGACAGACTGGTCTGTGTGACCACTTTTTGCCCAGACAGCAGTAAAATTAGACAAGCTGTATTAAAAAACTGGCATTTATTGGAGAATCTGGAATGTCCGTTCCCCCGGCCCCTATTCGCATATAAGAAAAACAGGAGTATAGGTCAGATGGTTGTGCGAGCCGACATAATGATACCAAAGCCAAAAAGTGATTTGATTACCAAATGGGGTCTAAAACCCATAATGGGACACCGGAAATGTGGCACCTGTGTCGCATGTGCCAACACAATGGAAGGCGAAAAAATTCTCCCATGGCAATACCAAATGGAAACATTCTGGTTTTACAAATTGCAAAACCAAAAATGTAGTCTATGTAATTGTATGCCCCTGCTCAAAGATCTATATTGGGAAGACCACCCAACAAGTAAATGCACGTATTACCCAACATAGATCCCGAATAAAAAATAAAGTCTTAACGGCTCCAATGGTAGAGCATTTTGTAGAGAACTGCCATTGTGAAAATGACTTTCAATGGTCAGTTCTGTTTAATATTTAAGGCAGAAAATCATCAGTGGACCCGGAGAGATTATTGCTACAAAAAGAAGCATATCTTATATTGAAATTTAACAGTGCCCTCTCTGGCCTTAACTCACTATCCGAAATCTCCAGATTATAAGCACAGGGAGATGCATACAATAGGCACACAAGGCTGCTGACTGGGATATAGGTACATCTAAAGATGGCCGCCACTGTAAACATAGGAATGAACCTCCTAACCCTCTTTACATGTCGGGCTTCTAAGCACAATTGACAGACCTAATAAACTATACTAGGATGTTACCAAAGTAATTCCATCAAGAAAAAATAATAAATAAATACTTAGCGCAAAATACGGCGCCAAAAAGTTCCCAATACATAATAAATAACTATAATGCCATGGCATGGTGTCTTGTTATAAACTACACCATAAAATATAAAACACTGGTAAACAATGCTTTTAATGTAAACACGAAGACTAAATTGTTGAAAAGATCGAAGGAATGAAGAAAACCTCCTCCAAAATGGCCGACGCATTATCCACTAATAGACTATATTAACCCAAACAAAGATGGTGGCGGGATCCACGGATTGCTATTGCAGTCGCCGGACCGCGCGTGATAGAGGTAAGAGTTACATAGATCAAAACCCAGAAAACGCCGTCCTTAAATGTTAATAGCAAAAACGACCGCATAGGAAACTAATTCCAGCGTTTCACCCTACAGGTGAACGACACGAGAGTACTAACAATATTCAAACGAGCGCAAGGGTGATTAACATCGGAAACCCGCCTGAACATCTGAGGTATGCTTTCTCCCGCGTAGAAGTCGGTTTTTCATTTTTATAACTGGCAAAAAACGAACCAACCTCATACAAACATTTTAAATCCCCAGAACGTGTGAATTCTCTGAAGGCAAACACATTGTGCAGACAAACAAAGACTGAATGCGCTGCCATCACGAGGGTGATACAACATAACAAGTATGCCCAGCTGATTAACCGAGAATGTCAGCACCTAAAGCAAACAAAAATAGGGGGTTGATAAAATCACCTTTATTATCTACAGGTCCCCTGCAGAAAAGAAAAACACCCACAAGAGAAACATCTTAATCCAGGTGCATTTGATCCACGAGGATTAAAAGGTATGTTTAGGAAAGTAAGGCTTCACATGGTGGGACTCCAAAAGACGTACAAATAGAGGAGTAATGAGTTTATTCCTTCTTTAAGACACAGGACTAAAAAGATTAGAGACTAGAGAAAGGAAGAAGATGTCAAACCTGTAGACCGGCGGCTGCTGGATAAACAGGTACAAATAGATGTTTTTGAAATGTATAAGCAAGAAAACCCCTTCAAAAATCAAAAAACTAATTTCATCTCTGTACATACTTGCAGATACTCACTAAATGACAGAGCCCTGAAGAGAACCTGTGAATTGAGGTCAACTGGTTCGAAACGCGTAGGCACAGAAAATATGACAGACATTGATCTATAGACCTATGAATTATACTATGGTTTATATTGTTTAATCATTTGAATACTTTGTCTTCTACATCAAGCGTTACTTTGTCAAATTTAGAAAAGCATCTGAGTTCATTAATTGGATCAAAGAAGTATAGTGTACAGTTTGTATTTTTGTATAGTTTTGTATATAACTTGTGTATATATATGTGATTTGTGTAAATGTTTTAAAATGTTTTGTCTTCTTTTTGCACATAAAACATCTTGTTAAAAAAAGTCTAAAAAAATAAGTAAAAAGGCAAGATACGCCTTACAAGCCTCAAAATAAAATTGGTTTGTTACCTACCTGCAGCGACAGGAGTTGAAATACAGTGTGGTTGGTATCTGTTTTGTTTTTCTCTTTAGAATGATGGCATTGCCTCATTTCCTCTATGCCCTCCAGAACTTCCTGGACCCAGTTCCACCAAACCTTTTAAAAGACGTCGAATCCACCCAGAGAGAACTACTCTGGGAAGTAAACCGCATATATTGCTTCAAAAATTAACACTCGGCTGGTATGATGGAGACATAGCACTCCATGATAATAAAAAATACTACTGGGCAGCACACCTCTCATCCATAAACCAGTGCATTTATAGTGGGGGTGATGACCCCGGGTACAAGATGGACAGGTGGGTACTCCCGGATGGTAGCTTCACAAGGGCACTATATTTCAGACCCAACAAATTTCCCCTGACAGGATCCACACAGCTCTCAGTGCAAATCTGGCACACAGTAAACTGAACTCTAGGGTGGAGGGAAAAACTCACACTTGCCACCCCACTATGGGACTCTGAATCCATGGGCACACTGGGTTGCACTAAGGGGTTTGACAAATGGGACCTAATCGGACTCTCACAAATTGGTGACCTCAGGAGGCAAAACGCAATGATTACACTTGATTCACTACAACAGACACATCAGAATACGTCAGATACATGCAGGTTAGGCACCCCCTTCAGGCTAACATCCCGGCTGGGTCCCACCTACCGGAGTCCTCCCCACTAGAGGACAGACTTCTGAACGGGCACCTATCGGAAAAAGCTATCTCCCTCACATGCAAGAAGTTAATACCCAGCACCACAGATCCTCTAACAGCATTGAGGGAGAAGTGGGGTGGGACAGCCTGGAATTAGATGACGAGGAATCGCAGGGAGCGCTCTCCTCGCTGAAAGAGGTTGCCATCTCAGCAAAACTTAGTTTGGTCCAATTAAAGATCCTTCATTGTGCGTATCTTTCTGGTCCTAGACTGGTTCTGAAGGGCAGGATCGAAGAGGGGATGTGTAAAAGAAATTGTGGCCTAGAGGGGTCCTTTCTACATATTACCTGGGAGTGTCCTCTAATCCACAACTACTGGAAGGAAATAAATAAATAAATGAATGAGTGATTTATGGGGGCAGAAATACGGCTCAAAGCTAAAAGGTGTCTTCTAAATGATTGGGAGCCCATGGATCTTAACACCAAAGGCAAACTCTGGTCAACGCTCGGCCAGATGGTAGCTAAGCGGAATATCGCTCGCCTATGGTAGCAACAACACCACCAACACTTACCGCCTGGAAGACCGACATGGACTGGTGTATGATACGGGAGAAAACTGTTTGTGTCACGTGGCTGTCCGCGAAAGTGGATAGCGCTCTGGACAAAATAGAACGTTTATCGTGGTAATATATTTGAGCCCCCACATGCTACCCCCACTGACGAACCACTGACTCCTTGATGTATAATTCTGTTATCCTGCGTATACTTTCCCACTGTACTAATGTACATAACAACCACCTATTTTGAGTAAATGTGATACAACTGTATTTATTGATCTATTGTATGCACTGACCATTCCACCTGCTTTGTTTAATAAAAAAGAACTTTAAAAAAATACAGAAAATAAAGTTGGGGGCAATACACAGCCTTTGTAAATGGGAAATCGTTCCACTAACTCTCCCTTTTGCCCCCAACTTTACGCGAACCTGAGCATACTTATCCTCATGCTTAGGAATGAGGATAGTCAAGAGAGCTAAAGTCCTGTCCATACAAGAAAGAACATGCCACAGTTTCTTGTGGGGGTCCAGGCGGAAGGCCGATTAGAGATCAATGAAGGCAACACACAGGTCGATCACAATTGTATTCCAGTATGGAAGGAGAAAACGTAAGACCTGATCCATGGGGCTTACCCTCCTGCGGACCAGCCTGGAAGGACGACAGGATATCATTGTCAATCCAGCCCTCTATTATACCCAATTAAAGGCGTACAAAGATTTTCTGTACACAATCAATTAAACAAATTGGTCTGTAGTTGCATGACAAGGCTTTGTCGCCTTTCCTGGAATTCGGAATGCAAGCTCCACTTGCAGTGGCATTGGCCAGCAAGAGGAAATACCTAAACCACTTTTCCCCAACCTGTAAAAAAAAGATCTGCAGATATGTCATCCGGGCTAGAGGCCCTGCCTCTGGTTACGGTGTCCAAGGCAAGGGTTACTTCTGCCACTTCAAAGGAGATCTCTAGCGGTACAGTGGAATAGTCTGGTGAGAGAACAGTCGCTAGATCATCTGTTAAGTTAGTAAACTTGGATGCCAGATACAAAGCTGAAAAATATTCCACCCAAACAGAAGGAGCTACAACATTGGATGGGGTAGGCGCATGGCCCTCTCTTTTGCATTTTTACTAAGGCCCAACATTTGATAGCATCTTTAGCAAGGCAAGCCACTTTCAGATAGAATCTTTAGCAAGGCAAGCCACTTTCAGATCCTGCCATCTGCCATCATCCCAGTCCCTTTTTGCAGCGGAGCTGCACCAATTTGTAAGCCTTCCTGGCTGAGTTAATGTGGGAAATATCCATAGATTTCAATCACTCACCTAGTTAGCAACATAGGCACCTGCACTTATTATTATATCAAGTTTTAGTTTCGTTTTGGCATTTCTAGAATTTGCTGGCCGTAATAGTGAAGTAGGTTAAAAAGGTTTTGAAAACTGTATTGTAAATATCTATTGCCTCTGTCCCGTTATCACTTGCAATGCTTTCGTGCCTCTCTGCTAGGGTTAACTGTAGATCAGCACCAATTGAAGTTAGGCAGTCAGAAGTCTCTATTAAGTGCCAAGAAGGATGTGGTACCCTTCTTGGCCAGTCCTTTACCTCGCATTGCACCCTCTGCTCCATCTACCTCTCAACCTCCTTTTGTAGTCGCAGGAGCTGGTTCTACACCCCCACAGCCTGCACCTTCATGCCTGGAGATTGAACTGGGCAACCCGAGTTTCTTCTCTCTCTCTCACCGAATGTGGTGGATGTTATTTTATCAGCCAGGAGACACTCCACCAAATCTGTATATTCTGATTGGTCGGTTAAATTTGTTAACTGGTGTAGAGAGAGATCAATTGATCCTTTACAAGCCCGTCTGTCGGATATTCTGAGCTCCTCTCTTTCCCTAGCTCATTAGGGTTGTTCAGTGGCTACTGTAAAGGGATTGTCGTCCTTTCTTTGCTTACCAGACCAACCCTCTTTGTTTAAGTCTCCCATAGTCATGAGATTCATTAAGGGTTTGAATAACAAGTTTCCTCCCACTCCATTTATCATGTCTCAGTGGGATTTGAATTTGGTCCTTAGTTTCTTGATGAGGGGCTCCCTTTGAACCACTATATAGTTGTCAATTGAGAGTTCTAGCACTCAAGACAGTTTTTCTGATTACGATTACTTCTGCCAGGAGGGTTAGTGAGCTGCAGGCCCTTAGCTCTAAGCCTCCTTTCACCTCAATTCATGCGGATAAGATGGTTCTTAGGACTAGAGCTGTTTTCCTGCCTAAGGTAGTCACTCCCTTCCACCTAGGACAATCCATCACTTTACCCACTTTCTTTCCTCCCCTTCTGAGGAGGCGGAGAAGCTTCACCCCCTGGACCCTTAGTGGGTAGTCAGCTTCTTCCTGGATAGGACTAAAGACTTCAGGTTGGATGACCAACACTTTATCGGATATGTGGGCAAGGCTGTCCACAAGAGAACACTGCCCATCCTCTGTATCGAGATCTGCTTACGCCTTGGCCAAGAAGCCTCCCGAATGTATCCAAGCTCACTCCACCAGAGCTAAATCTTCTTCTTCTGCTTTAGCTAGAGGTGTTCCTGTTGTTGGCATCTGCACAGTATTACAGACTAATGGGGTAACCCAATCAACGTCCTAGAACCTGGGTACAGTGTGATAAGAAAAACAAGAGTGTTTTTCCGGACAAACCAGGGAAAAATCATCTCTAATTGAATATGCTAAGTCACTTGAATATTCAGCACACAGTACTAAAAAAACAAAAAAATATATACTCTTGTGTACGCACCGAAGAGAAAGAAGAAACAACCACTAGATTTCCAGTGAAGAACTTCCTATTTTTAATATCTTATTGCGAAAACAGTAAACACATTACCATGCATGACAGTGTATCAAAGTCGGTAGTTGCTCGAGGAAAAGGGTGCAAAGGAAAAGTGCTCGTGTATGGAGCAAATGAGAGAGAAAGACATCAAAAAAGGCAATTTTAAAGACAATTCAGCATTAACACTGGCTGTAAATGAAACCTATACCAGTGCGGTTCAGCCTGTCTGCAAAGCAATTTTTTGGACATCATTTATTCATGTCCATTTTTTATAGTAAGCACATTAATGCATCCTCAGGTGATGGGACGGGGTAATCTAATGTAGTACAAGGGTACGTGTCGACGTTTCGACCCAACGTATTGCGAATAGGATAACTTAAAACCTCTGCCTGCAGGTCTTCTTCAGGACAAGGGGTAGGGTGAGAGGCAACCAATATCAGGCGCCCTTTAGTGGCAACACCAGGTCACAGCTCCTGACGCTGGGTAATCCGCTCAGAATTGCGGAGTGTAGCGTTCAGAAAAGCATCCAAATCAATGAGGTGCTGGTCTGGGTATCAAAGACCCCAGTGAAGTCAACTGTTAATGTATCCGTAATTTGGAACAACGATTAAATTTGGAGAAAGGGGTCTGGCATCCTTCAAGAAGGCAGCGAGGAAAAAATCACCCAGATGAATCTTGGAAATGTGGTCAAGTTACAGGGAAAAGCTCCTGCCCCGTCAACGGCTGCCAGGACATCTGCAAGCAGCAACTTGGGCATCACTCCACACTTTTGCGAAGCATTGCTGCTTCGACTCAGAGGTGAGGAGGGACGGTCACTTTGCACATTCTGTGCTGCAAGATTTTTTGGTATAGATAGGCAGGCACCCTCCTTTGGGAGCAGGACTGCTTGGGGATCCAATTCAAAAGGTGAAGAATCCACAGGCAGATGTATTCATCGGAAGAACAAGTTACTTACCTTCGGTAATGCTTTCTCTGGTGGATACAGTATATGCCTGTGGGTTCCTCACTGACCCTCCTGCCTCTCCGTTGACTGCCTTTTTATACCGGAAAAAATAATGGGCAAGAAATTCATGTATTTTATTGCTATTCAAAGTAATATGATGCTTGTCACTAGGAAATGTCTATATTTTAGAATTTTCAGTAGTTTTTCTTCTTTAAATCGTATACTGTGTATACTTGCTAAAATGTTGTATACTGTGTATAATTGTGAAATGTTTCCAGTTCACCCGTACCCTCAAAGGCATGGAAAAAATGGGTGAAACTGACGTCAGCACGCTGACAAGGTTGTTTTATGGCTCCATTGACATTGTGCGGGGTCGCAAGCGGAGCCGTTCCATTGTGACGTCCTCATCTGAAAGAGACAAGTAGTTATAGATTCCTTACCTTAGAATTACCCCCAGGCATCAGATTGGATCCAGAAATTTTTTCGTCAGCAGTACCCCTGCAAGTCGAAAGGTGGAATCGTCGGCTCCGCGTTTGTCAATGGCGTCTTGGTTGCCAGGATGACGTCAAGGTAGCTACTTAGATGGCGCCTTTGTGCGCTGACGTCAGTTCTTTCTTTTTCTGTGTCAGCCAGCGCAAATCCGGAGAGAGCGGTACCTCCAGTCACTTTTTGGCAACTATTGTCGACACAGTTTTTGAGTCTTCGACTTCTGGTGCACGTCAGGGATGCCCGGTTTCAAGGCTTGTAGCTCCTGCAGCCGTCTGATGTCGGTGACGCACTGCACCGCGTGTGCCTGTTTTGCCTGGAGCGCGACCACGATCCCAGTCGTGCTCCGACTGGCGTACCATGAATCCAAAGTCTTTGCGGAAGCGACCTCGAAAGCTTCTCAAGGCCCGGCAGTTTGCTCCCTTATGGTTGCGTGAGAGGTTTAGGGATCGATCGCGGCGCCACCTCCACCAGTCTTCTTCGCACTCCTCAGGAGCACAAGAAGAAGTCGAAGACGCATCATCACTCTTCAACTTCTCCCCGAGGGATGCGGGTGCCCGAAGGGTCGACTCAGAGTTTCTTTCCCTTCCCAGGACCCAGAGCGACCCCTTCCTAGCTTGGCATCTTTTATGTAGCGATGCATGCCATCTTTGGGCAGCCCGTCTCTGCTGGCATGACTTCGGGACCCACCAACTCGTCTCGGGACCTGGGCCTTCGATGCCCGCAGCTCCAGCCCCGGCACCGCTGGATCCGGATCGGCACCAGTCACCTGATTACACCCGCCCCCAGCGCTGATTCCACCGGAACCACGTCAGCAGCCAACGCCAGATCCGGCGCCTATGGGTACCGTTGTGCCCTTGTTCTACCCTGGTACTACACTCAGGCCAGATTGGCAACCAGAAGAGGGTGAGGAGGACTGGGAGGGGTCTGGAGACCCTCTAACTGACCAGTTGCAGTATGACCCGGCCTGGAGAGAGCAACTGGGGGAAGCCAGTGGTCTAGATACTTCCTCAGACCTTGGCATGTTGTCTCCTCCTACCGTGGCTACAAAAGAGGGAGCGTTTTATGCAGTGGTGTTGCATAGGGCAGCCGAGGCTCTCAACCTCGAGCTGCCTATGGTGGCAGTCAGGACTAACCTCCTGACAGATGTTCTTCAGCCGGCAGCAAGCTCTTCGGAGCCCCTGCTGCCATTCAATGAAGCCCTTACCAACATCCTTTTGGGCACCTAGTCCAAGCCCAACACAGGGGCTCCTGTGGATAGGATGATTGCCCAACGCCACCGCTCAGCCCCGGGCGACCCCACTTTCCTCTCCCAACACCCCACCCCTGAGAGCTTGGTGGTCCAAGCCTCCACATCCATAGGCGCATTCCCTAACGTACCACCTGATAAGGTATCCAAAAAGCTGGACCATCCTAGGAAGAAGATGTTTCCTTCCTCCAGCTTGGGACTGCGGTCGGTAAACACTGCATGTCTGTTGGGCCATTATACACACTCTGTGTGGGATATGGTGGCGCAGATGCTGCCCAAGTGCCTGGAGGAGGCCCTGGCCATACTCTCCCGTGCCGTTACCGAGGGAAGAGATGCAGCGATGTTTACCATACGCTGTGGACTGGACATACTGACTCGCTAGGTAGGACGATTTAAACACCTTTAGCACTTAAACGCTACGCCTGGCTGAGATTGACTGGCTTTTCTGGGGATGTCCAAGCTACCCTTATGGACATGCCCTTTGATGGACGCCGCCTGTTCGGTGACAAGGCAGACAGCGCACTAGAGTGCTTCAAGGAATCACAGACTAAGGCCAAGTCCTTGGGCCTCTCCACCACTCACCCTGCGCAGTCTGCTTTTCAGCCCTTTCGTGGCTACGGAAGGTGTGCCCCACCACGTTCCAACCAGGGCCTCAGGCCGGCGCAAGCTGTTAAGCCCCTGCGTGGCAGGGGACGTGGGTACCATCGCCATGGGTCTGGGGGCCAGCGAGCGGGCCAGTCCATCACCCCCCCCCCCCCCCTCACCTCACTGCCATTGCATGTTGAAGGATCATCTGGCCCTTCTCCAACAGGAAGTTATGGCTCTCTTGGTCCATTCAACCATCGAACGAGTTCCTGCCCCAGAAGTAGGTTGTGGTTGCTACTCCGACTACTTTCTGGTGCCCAAGAAGGACAAAGGCCTGTGTCCTATCTTGGATCTCAGGAACATCAACTGCTTCCTCCAGAAGGAGAAGTTCAAAATGTAGACGCTAGCTTAGGTACTGAGTGCCCTCGGCCCTGGAGACTGGATGGTAGCGTTGGATTCGCAAGACACCTATTTTCACATCCCCGTCCTGCTGGCCCACAGGCATTACCTACAGTTCACGGTAGGCCACGATCATTTTCAGTTTACCGTGCTCCCCTTTGGCCTTACCAGTGCCCCTCAGATGTTCACAAGGCTGATGGCGGTGGTAGCACCTTATCTGCGCACATCAGGGGTCTAGTCTTCCCCTCTCTCAACGACTGGCTGTTGAAGGCGGTGTTGTCGCCCACCTCCAGAGTACGGCGGACCTCCTGCATTCGCTGGGGTTCTCCATCAACGTGCCGAAGTCATACCTAACTCCCTCTCAGAAGCTCCTCTTCATCGGTACGGTTCTGGACACAAAGCAGTTTCGGGTCTATCGCAAAGTCCGGGATATTCGGGCTATGATTCCGATCTTTCAGCCTCTATCTCAGGTTTTGGTCAGGATGACCCTCCAGCTACTAAGCCTGATGGCCACCTGCATCCTGCTGGTGAACCATGCCAGATGGCATATGCTGGCTTTGCAGTGGGATCTGAAGTCTCAGTGGGCACAGCATCAGGGAACCTGTCGGATTGCATCCAGATCTCGGAGGACACTGCACACCAATTGCAGTGGTGGCTAACGAACCACGATTGGGTTGACAGAAAATCTCTCTCCCTTCCCCAACCAGAGTTCACAGTGGTGACCAATGCATCACTTCTGGAATGGGGCGGTGGCACTTGGAAGGCGGAGATCAGAGGCCTCTGGTCTCCGGCGGAGTCCGGGCTCCACATCAACCTTCTGGAGCTTTTGGTGATTCGTCTTGCACTCAAAGCATTCCTTCCCTTTGTCCGGGAAAGAGTAGCGCAGGTGTTCACATACAACACCACCGCTATTTGGTACTGCAATAAGCAAGGCAGGGTGGGGTCGTGGACCCTATTTCAAGAGGCCCTCTGCCTCTGGACATAGTTGGAACGGTGGGGCATATATCCGGTAGGTCAACACCTGGCTGGTTCGCTGAACGCCAGGGCGGAGGAACTTAGCAGCAGGTGCATGATAGATCAAGAATAGCCTCCTCATTCGGAGGTGGTGCAAGGACTCTTTTAACAGTGGGGAGAGTCTTGGTTGGATCTATTCGCCACCGAAGAGAACTCGCAATGTCAGCAATCCTGCATGTTGGAATTTCCAAGGCGGCACTCACTCGGCGACGCTTTTCATCGCCAGTGGAGTTGAGGTCTTCTATCTGTCTTTCCTCCTATACCACTTCTGCCCAGAGGGCTGAAGAAGATCAGGCACGAATGGGCCCAAGTCAGTTTTGTGGCTCCGGATTGGGCACAAAGAGCCTGTTATCCCGAGCTATTACACATTCCCATCGATCCTCCGATCCGTCTGCCTCTTCAGGAGGATCTTCTGTCGCAGCAGCAGGGGACGATCCTCCACCCGAATCTGTTGCGCCTCCACCTCCTTGCATGGAGATTGAGCGGCGACACTTGAAAGCTTTCAACCTTCCCCCCAAGTCTGTGATGTTATCTTGGCTGCCAGGCGTCCCTCCACTAAGACCGTATTACGCCTGCAGATTAAACAAATTTATGGCATGGTGCACAGCAAAGGCTGTGAATCTCCTTTCCGCCTCTCTTTCTGAGGTTCTCTTATTTCTCCTTTCTTTGGCCCTGCAGGGCTCTGCTCTGGGCACTCTTAAGAGATACCTCTCCGCCATTTCAGCCTATCTTAGGCTTCCTGATCAGCCTTCTCCTTTCAAGTCCCCTGTTGTAAATCGCTTCTTTAAGGGCATTACTCATCTTTTTCCTCCTGTTCCCTTCGTAATGCCCCAGTGGGACTTGAACTTGGTTCTTGCGTATCTTATGTGCGCTCCCTTTGAGCCGCTACATAACTGTCCTCTCAGGCTCCTGACTTTAAAATGTGCCTTTCTGGTGGCCATCTACGCGGAGGATGAGTGAGCTCCAAGCTCTTTCTTCTACATCTCCTTTTCTAGCTATTCATCCGGACACGGTTGTCCTTCGAACTCATCGTTCCTTCCAAAAGTCATTACTTCTTTCCACATCGGCCGCCCGTCACTTTGCCCATCTTCTTTCCGCCTCCACTTCCTTCCAAAGAGGAAGAGAGGCTCCCCCGTCTGGATCCAAAACGTGCGCTTTCATTTTATTTGGATCACACAAAGCAATTCCGGGTGGTTGACAAGCTTTTTGTTGGCTATATGGGCGCCAAAAACGGCCGGCTGTGCACAAACGGACCATTTCTAGGTGGGTAGTTTTGTGCATCAAAGCTTGCTATTCTTTGGCAAAGAAGAAGCCTCCATTGAAGTTGCGAGCCCATTCCATCAGGGCGACGACAGCTATCACTGCTTTGAGACTTGAAGTCTCCCTTAATGACATCGGTCAGGTAGCTACGTGTGCATCGCTTCACACGTTCACAAAACACTTCTGCCTGAACAGCCAAGTCCGGAGAGTCGGCTTCTTTGGCCGTTTTGTTCTCCAGTACTTTCTGGTGTGAATTTGGTTTGCAAACCCACCTCCGTGGTTGGTATTGCTGGGGTATCTATTCTAAGGTAAGGCATCTAGAACAAATTGTCTCTTTTAGATAAAAAAGTTACCTTCGGTAACGATATATCTGTAAGAGGCATAGGTTAGTTATAGATTCCTTACTGCCCCACCCATCCTCCCCGTTCTGCGAACTGATTTCTAGGGTTAAGGACTGCCGTTCAGGGCCCTAGTTTTGTGCACAAGTGGCTCTGTGCTTCTGGCGTGGAAAGTTGTGTACAGAACTGATGTCATCGCGCAAGGGCCTCGTCTAAGTAGCTACCGCAACGTCATCCTGGTGACCACGACACCATTGACTAACGCGAAGCCAACCGACGCCACCTTTCGATGCACAGGGGTAGTGCTGCCGAAAAACTTTTGGGATCCAGTCTGACGCCTGGGGCTAAAGCTAAGGTAAGGAATCTATAACTAATCTATGTCTCTTACAGATATATTGTTACCGAAGGTAAGTAACTTGTTCGTCGACGTGGGAGAGCTAGGGAGAAAGATTTCAGTGGAATGCTTGCAAGGGGTAATTCAAAAGTTGAGAAAGCCACAGGCAGATACTGTATCTACCAGAAAAAGCGTTATTGAGGTAAGTAACTTGTTCTTTGTGTACAAGAGCCGTGCAATTGAGGGCGCAGCAGAGGCAATATGTCAGTGGTATGTAAGATTCTAATATAAATAACTATTTTGGTCCATTAGGTCAAACCACTCCCTCTTAGTACACTGAACTTTCAGCCCAAAGCCATCCCATTTACATATAAACTCTCCTGTAAGTCTTTATGAGTCCTTCATTTTAATTCGTAAATCTTCACAATCTGATATTTGCTTTGCCCCCCACTTTGGAGGTGTACTATTTCACTTTGCTCCACCAACACTCTGTCACCTGCAGACTGCTAGTTAGTAGTAGCCTCTGACTCTCTAGAAATACCTTTTCTTGTACTTGAGGCAAAAGCAACTCTTTTTCAAAGGCATATTGTTTTTGTCATGATCTGAAAAAATAACAGCTAGCTAACCAGGAAGTGTCTGGCTGGCTCATTGGATGTTGCCTACAGGGCTAATATCCAGTTCTGGGCATGTTGGTCAGCCTCTTTGACTGACCACTAAAACCTTCCTTCACTTTATCTGCTTTTTCTATGGAAAATTAATATCCTCACATTTAACAATATGGATAACAATCGTTCTAGTAAGTACAAACTGTTCTCCCTAATGATTTTTGTTCTCCCAATCCATGAGCTCCCAGGTCCTTTAATTGACTTGGCCGTCATACCCAATCTTTAGTCTATATGAGCATGTGCAAGTTGTGATCCCTGAGCACAAAGGTCAGTACAATAAGTAACTAGTATTTCCTTTACCAACGTATCCTTCTATGTGCTCTATTTTGGTGTTTTGTTCTTTTCTGATTAGTCCCAATACAGAGCACTGGAAGTATGTATGTTTCTTTTAGTTCATTTGGCTCTTCCACAAACACTTCCTACTTGCTGGCTGTACAGCATGTTCACTTCTTGTCCTCTCCTTTTCCGAAACTCTTGTCTTGTTATTTGGTTTCAGTTTCACAACTTAACAAACACATCCTTTGATTACCTATTGCTTCATCTCATAGCATTATTTGCATGCCTAAAGCAGCACAAACACAAGTCCTGATCTCAGATGAAAAGTTGAAGCTCGTTAAGATTTAATACATAAAAGTGTGGGCTTTTGCCAGAAAATGTATGTTAGTTTCATTCCTCCAGGCTTCCAAACCTCTAAGATCCAAATATCAGTGACTGTTTTATTGTGAAAGCTAGTCGGAAGCCAAGTTTACTTCCATTATTCTTTCCAGTTAAAACACTAACACACTGATTTAAAAAAAAAAAATCATTGTCATTTTGATAAAACCAGCACACCCGCAAAGCATGGTCGAAGGGCATTCATTACCTTTCATTTTACAGGAAAGTTTGATTAAAATGGGGACACCAAAACACAAACCCTTGCCACCTAGCGTCATTCCAGAAATACCCCTTCCCTGTGGGACATTCCACAAAACCGCTGTTCCTTGTGACATTCTGCACAAGTCCTTCTCGCTTGTAACATCACATGCTCTTCTTGCATGTGACATTATACACAAGGCCTTGTTCTATGTAACATTCTATACAAATCCTTGTCCCATGTGGCATTCTACAAAAGCTCTTGCTCCTTGTGACATTCCACACAAGCCCCTGAGCCCTGGTACCCTTACACTAATGCCCTTGTTCCATGTAACATTCTATACAAGTCCTTTTCACAATTGGAAGTCTCACATTAGCACTTGCACCCATGCAATAGTGCAGTGTTCTAAGCAAACCTTTGCCACCGGTCTACTAACTGAACTTCTTCAGAATGATGCACCCCAATTCAGACAGCTCAATAGCTGCTACAGAAGAGGGCCATCAATCTGATTCCATCTAGATTTTCATTTTATAAAAATCACTTTTAGTTCAAAATACCTTCTAGGTTTATCAAGGTTCTGGGATTTTCTGTTGTTTGAGGCAGAGGACTCTACAGTTGTGAACCATGTCTGGAGTGATAGCAGCATGGTTTCCAAAATCTACCATTGGATCTCACTGTGGAATTTTTACCTTGCAGATCTGAATGAGAAGTTAATTTTTTATCAGTCCATTGATTTTGCTGTTGTCATATTGCCAAGTATAGACTGTGGGGAAGCTACCAACATGTGACGGTTAGAGAATTCCATTTCAGAGGTACTGTTTATTTCAGATTATATTGTCATCTCCATAGTAAAAACAAACTGGGGTTGGTTGGGTATGTTCATGAGAAGACCTATAAGACATTGTTTTCCATCAGCTCTGCACAAATATGTCAAGACTAATAACTGACTTTAATCTTTTATCCTCAAACTGTTTTTAAAAAATATTTTTGCTTTAAAGGGCTACGATAACACTGAGAGCAGCGTTCGCAAAGCTAGTGTCTTTTGTCTGGTAGCAGTTTACTCAGTAATTGGAGAAGAGCTAAAGCCACATCTCGCCCAACTTACGGGGAGCAAGGTATGATATAACTTCATTGTATTCCATGCATGTATGTGCTTGTTTTATATTTTAAAAGGGTATCTAAATCACCTTACAGTTATGGCAAAGAACTGTTGTTTACTGGGAGTAATGGTGCAAGGTGGTTCTTCGAAGAGTCATTCTCTGGCAGCTTGTAAATGCCTACTCTAAGTGGACATTTACTGTTTTGTGAGAAAAATCCAGAAAAGGACTATGTTTAGTATGTATTTATCCACGTAAACTATTTTAAAATAGTTAGATAGTAGTTATGCTTACGACATATTTTCGTGAACATTCATAAACAATACACTATTACTGGACGTCTCTGCTGCCTTTTACGCAGTCAACCTTATCGCTCTTGTATGCATCCTGTAGTCTTGAATGGAATTCCCCAGCATGATCCTTTGCTGGTACTCCTATATTCCTACTACCTTTATAACAGGCACCTGTTTGTTCACAGGGGGAAACCTCATGGTCCTAAAACATCCCTATCACCTGGGGAGTCTCCCAGGATTCCATATTTTTCCCTGTCAACTTCAACCTCTATTTTGAACCGCTTGATACACTACTCACAGCTAACACCATCAAGATTCACAAAACTATACTTGAAAATCTCCTCTGCTTTACAAATAGAGTACCTTGAGCACTGCCTGCACATCATCCACACCTGGCTGTCCAGCGCCACCCTGAAGCCAATCCAGTAAAGACAGAATTCCTGTTATTTGCTAAGAAAAGCAATCAAGATACAGCACAAACCTGTGTCATGTAACCTGAACCTTGACAGCTACAAACCCCAACATTCACTGAATGCCAAATCCCTTGGATTCACCCTGGTCACTAACATCGCCCTCAAGAAATACATTGTCAAAAAACACAGACAACGTGGTAATAGCTCTCTCTTCTAAAGGACGTGAAACTGTTTATTCCGGAAAGCCATTTTCAGAACTGCTAATCAAGCCCGCATACTCTCACATTTGGGAGATAACACCCTGCTCCATTGCCTCCCATCTCCACCCTAGCTCCATGTAAAGGCATCCGACACGGCACTGTACGTCTGATCCAGGGCCTAAAGAAATATGATCACACCACACCCATCTTGATGGCACTCTATTACTCTACATGGCAGCTCTCATCATATTCAAAACTAGCTGCATCATTTAGATAGCCATGCACCACCGTTTTTCTTTCAGATATGCTCACCCATGTCTAGTGGTTCTAGTTACACCCTGAGCAAGGACGCCATCAGACTGCATAATAAGAAGTTTAAAATAAATAATAAAAAAGGCATCTGGTCTTTTTCTATCTATGTACCCAGAATATGGAACAACACAACAATCCCATACCCATCAGCACTGACCCAACATTGCTTCAATTTATGAGAGTTGAAGAAGCACCTCTTAAGAGAGCACCACTTGACAATGCATTAACAGTCCAGAAAACAGCTACTCCTCCCATCACTTGTTTACTTTATTCTAGTCTTTGACCCTGTACAGCTCTCGCCTGCTTTTTGGCTAGATTTGCACAATATAATCACCACAGCCATACTTACCTATAATATATCTGCTCATGCACAAAATCGTAGAATGCATTTGTAAATGTTAAATGTAGAATGTTAGAGACAAAATTTGTAAAGAAAACATGTACACAGATAGAACATCAACTCTCTTTTATCCATATCTAATTATTATTTTGCAGTTTACCCCCTGAACATATTTAGCAACTGCAGTATTATTTTTATGAGTCCCTGATTAAGGAGAAAAAGCTGCCAAGGGTGGCTGTTCCCTGAATGAAAATAAGACTGTTTCTTTGGGTGTTCCAGGAAGTGCGCTACCCTAGCATGCTAAGCAGATCAGTTAGCTAGTTAAATGTGCCCATCAATATAGAATGAATATCTGAATACACTGCTGCCTATTACTGTTTGAACTTTAGATCACAGTTGTCTTGCTTCTGTCAATGTATGTTGCCTTCAGCCACTATTCGCTTTGATTTCTTCATGAACTTATGTTTTTTCACTTGCTGTTGTCCAGTTTGGGTGAGTTTTCTCCTTTTTTCCCCCCTCTTATCCGCTTCAGTTCTTGTGCCAATAGACCGTTTGCGATGTTAGTCTACCAGACTCTCATCCTATTAACGTGATGGCATTTTTCCAAAGTGGCCATTGCAAGGAAAGGATAAGACTGTTGAAACACATGTTGAAGAAGACATTAAGGTCTAAGTGGAGGGCTTCGCCTACAGTTTATGACCGGAAAGTCTCAATCTGATAAAGCCTAGCCGCAGATTCCTTACCTTACAATTCTCCCCAGCCGCCAGACTGGATCCAGAATTTTTTGGGGCAGTACCCCTGCGCGTCAGAACCGGTTGTTGTGCGACTCCGTACCAATGTCGTCCATGAATGTGACATCACCAGAGTCCATATAAGCCTCTCCCCTTCGCACTGTTGTCCTTTTCTTCTTTTCCACGCTTACAACGCAGATCCGGAGAAGCTGTTACCTCAGGTAGTTTGTAGGCTCTTTGACGTTTTATTATTGAAGCAGTGGGCTTTTTGTATTTTAACCTTGTAGGTTTTGTTGGCGGCAAATGTCATCCACGGACCCTCACTCCATTTGTATGTGGTGCTTGGGAGAGCCAAAAACAAAGGGAGGGACGAGCTGGGCTGATTTTTTTAACCAGGAGGGCATCGGAACAAAAGATCTCCGCTAAAGAGTCCCTCTGTGGGTGCCCGTCAGGTATTGCACCGCCTACCTGAGGAGGAGCAAGCCCATATGATGAAGCATGACACCTAGCTTGCTGGGTGTGTGAGGGCTTTAGTTCCAACAAGGAGGATTCCCCTCCGGTGTGCCTTCACCCACTTTTGGTTCACCCCCTTCCCCCACTTTTTAGCCTCCTCTACTGGGGAACTGCGTACCTTTCTTTGTTTAGGTGCTTGGGAGAGCACCATGACTCCGAGGAGAGCGACTCCTGTCTTTTACTTCGACGAAGTCACTGTGGGAACATTGGATGAAGCTCCTGTTGGCGCGGCTCTCACAGTCACTGCATGGTCCTTTCGCGAGCCTGGTCCAGGAGCTGTTTCAGTGGACATCACACTCCATCGTTGTCCCATGGTAAGTCTCGACACAGGCAGTCGCAGATTCTCCCTGACTTCACCGCGCAGAGGATCCGACTTTTATGCCTCCTCCTCTTGCCGGTTGAGGACTGCGTGCACAAGTTTGCTCCACACCTCCCTGTTTACCCCAAAACCCGGGAGACTCTGACCCAGAAGGGAGCATATTATTGCTCTCTGCATGCCACATTTGGGTCTTTACCTTCATCTAGAGCGCCTTCCTGCCCCAAGGAGGTGAGTGGTGCTGCGGCTGTCCACACCAGTGAGTTTGCCCTGGATTTCAAATAGGTAATGATGGTCGACTCCGTCTCTGCACGGATGTACAGCCCTTTGGGGTTCCTACCTTCTGCGCTTGTATCAGATCACCAGACTCCGACGACAATGTCGGCAGCGCCAATCAACACCTTGCCACTTACCCTCTCTGACTTCGAGGCGTCACCAACTTGGTGGTGGTAGACTTCGAGTGAAGAGCAAATTTTACCGCCTAATCCAGAAACCCTTCTTCCTCTTTCTGTGGAAGGCTCCAATCTTTTTTCTTCTGAGGAACACTGTTTAGGAGGTGATGGGGAGGAGTCGGAATTTCTGCACCCCATATCTGATTCTGCTCAGCCTCCTGTGGAGGATAGCTGGCTAACTAAACTGTGTGAAGCTAGTGGATTCCCCAGCCTCATGCCTTCTTTCCCCTCTTGGTCTTGCTACAGTGGCGAGTTCCTTACCTTAGAGTTAATCCTAGGTGTCAGACTGGATCCGGAAGTTTTTCGTGCCGGTAGGTGGTGGTGATCAGTGGCCCCGAAGTGACGTGCACGGTGTCTATATAGTTGCCACCCCAGTGCACCGACGTCAGTGCTTTTCTTTCAGCACCAGTCAGCGCAGATCCGGAGAAAGGAGAAAACTGCCCCCAGTGATTTTTTAACTGACTTTCTCAACTTTTTGTCAAAGTCTTTTTGAGATTTTTCTTTGGTGTGGCAGGACGCCACCTAGGAAGGCCAGTTTCAAGCCCTGTGGCGCCTGTCACCCACAGATTTCAGTGATGGACCGGCTCCTTGTTTGCCTCTGTTGCTTTGAGCACGACCACGACTTGAAGACCTGCACTGACTACCCTCAGGCGTTCACTGTAGGTCACAATAGGCCACGAGCACCTTCAGTTCGCAGTACTCCCTTTCAGCCTTACCAGCACCCCTTTGATGTTCAGCAAGGTGATGGCGGTGGTCGCAGCTCAACTGTGGAGAATAGGGGTGCCAGACTTTCCCTATCTCAAAAACTGGCTGTTGAAGGGAGCTCAACCCAAAATGTCGTCTCTCACCTCTAGGCTACGATAGACCTCCTACATTCACAGAAGTTCACTATCAACGTACCGAAGTCACACCTGACTCCCTCTCAGATGCTCTCGTACATCATAGCTGCAGTTTTGGGCTTATCCTATTTGGCGGCGAGTTCATGATATTCTGGATGTGATACCCATGTTTTAGCCTCTAGCCTGGATTTCTGTAAGACTGAGGCTGCTGAGTCTCATGCCTCCTCCATCCTGCTGGTGACGCATGGCAGATGACATATGTGGGCTCTGCAGTGGAACCTGAAGTTCTAGTGAGCGCAGCATCAGAGAAATCACTACGACCTGGTCCAGATCTTGGAGGGGACTGTGAAAGATTTGCAGCAGTGGCTAATGAACTGCTAGTGGTTCACAGCCAGAACCCTCTCCCTTCCCCAACCAGATCTCACAGAGTGTCACTCCTGGGATGGGGCGGCCATCTGGAAGCGGTGAATGTCAGATTACTTTGGTCTCCGGCAGAATACGTGCTCCACACACCGACCTGTTGGAGCTCAGAGCGATCTGATTGCCATTGAAGGCCTTTCTACCCTCCATCAAGAGAAAGCTGATGCAAGTGTTCATGAACAACACCGCCACCATGTTGTACTACAACAAAGAGGGCGGGGTGCCGTTGAGAACCCTTTGTCAAGAGACCCTGCGGGGCCTTTCCCTGAAACTCAAGGTGGACGAACTTAGCCATCGATGCCTAGCGGATCACGATTGGCGTCTCCAACTGAAGGTGACTCAACGTCTCTTTCAGCAGTGGAGTGAGACTTGGTTAGATCTGTTCGCCACTGTCCAGAATGTGTAATGTCAGGAGTTTCCAAGGCGGCACTTGCTCGAAGATGCTTTGAGTCTCGAGTGGAGCTCAGGCCTCCTATACGCATTTCCGCCCATACCACTCCTGCCCAGAGTACTCAAGAAGATCAGGCATGAACGGGCAGAAGACATCCTTGTGGCATCCGAATGTGCATGGAGAGTCTGTTATCCCGATCTACTGAGCATGGTCATCGATCCTCCGATCTGGCTGCCCCTTTGGGAGGATAATCTGTCCCAGCAGCAGGGGAGAGTCTTCCACGCCGTTTTCTTGCGCAGAGATTGAGCATCGGCAGTTGATAGCTTTCGACCTTCCTCCCGGAGTCTGCATTATTATTCTGGCAGCCAGGCATCCTTCCACCAAGACGGGATACACCTTCCGTTGGAAGGGATTTGTATCATATTGTACAGAAAAGTCCATTGATCCACTTTCTGCCTCTCTTTCTGATATTTTGCTTTCTATTTTTACCCTTGCCCAGCAGGGCTCTATTTTGGGTTCTCCTATGCTCGGTCTGCCTTCTTGCGGCTGTCTGATGACCAACCCTCTTTAAGTCTCCTATTGTAAATAGATTTTTGAAGGGCCTTGTACATATGTCCCCTGCTTCTCCTTTTATTATCTTTCAATGGGACCTTAATTTGGTCCTCACATTCCTGATGTGTACTTCTTTCGAGCCTCTGTGCAATGGACACCTTTTCTCATGGTAATCTGCCCAGAGGGTGAGCGAGCTGCAGACTTTGCCTTCCAGGCCTGCCTTTTTCTCAGTTTACTGTGACAAACTGGTGCTTCACACTAGGGCCTCTTTCTTGCCAAAAGTGGTCCCACCATTTCATGTGGGCCAATCTGTCACCTGGCCCATCTTCTATGCTCCTCCACATCCTTCCAAAGCAGTGGGGAGTGACCCCACCATCTGTACCCAAAAAGAGCGTTGTCATTCTACCTTGGCCACGCACGAAAGTTCCTGGTGGACTACCAACTCTGTGGGGACTAATGGAGCAACGAAGGGTAGGGTGGTGCTGAAGCGCACCATCTCTCGATGGATCATATACTGCATCAAGATCTGCTACACATTGGCAAAGAAGCTGCCTTCTGAAGCCTTACATGCTCATTCCACCAGAGCTAAAGCTGTGACCACTGTGTTAGCACGTGTTGTTCTGGTCCTGGATATATCTCGGGCAGCAACACGACCATCCCTGCACATGTCCACTAAACATTATTGCCTGAACAGTCAAGTCCGTGGGATAGACACGTCGCCTGTTTGGTCGTGCAGGACTTCCTAGTTTAAATGCGTCCGCAAACTCTCCTACGGGACTGGTTTTGCTTGGGTATCAATTCAAAGGTAAGGAATCTGCGGCTCGAAGCCTGTATCAGATAGACAAGTTACTTACCTTCGGTAATGCCTTATCTGTTAGAGAGACTATCTAGCCACAGAATCCTTACCAACCCGCCCATCCTCCCGATCTGCGAATGAATTTTCAGCGATAGGGATTTCCTCTTTCAGGGCCCTACTTTTGACACCAGTGGTCAGTGTTCTTCGTTTGTTCAGTGCTCCTGACAAGTAATGTCACTAAAAGAAACTGATGTTATTGCACTGTGGTGGTGCCTATATAGGCACTGCACACATCACTTCAGACGATGCCCTGCGTAGCCGAACAACTCCACCATACCAGCGAGCAGAGGTACTGCTCATGAAAAACTTCCAGATCCAGCCAAACGCCTGGGGATAATTCTGAGAGAAGGAATCTGCTGCTATATAGAGTCTCTTAACGGATAAGGTGTTACCAAAGGTAAGTAACTTGTTCATTGCAACCACTCCGAATTCACTTTGGTATTGTAGATCAATAGCAGCATTTAAAAAAATCTTTGAACCAGATTGAGCTGGCCTGTAATCCAAAACGCCAACGTTGTGCAATAGTGTAGAGCTTTTTTGCTTTCATAATTTTTATAAGGAAAGATGACAAATGACCTCCAGTACACACTGCTTCTCTTAAAATCTTTATAGATGAACTCCACCCACAGATATTAAGATAACACCCTCATATGTATCAGTTCAGTGGGAAGATTTGGCAGTCAGACCCATTCACCTTTGCTTAGAGTACAATAAAAATGGATTGTTTGTAGAGACAAAGTACAACTTAAAGAAAGCTTAAGAATGTTATCAAAGCAAGGTGACTAATTTCCTCACTTGTAGCTAGGCTGTACCATATGATCCTTGTGTTTGGATCTGTCTTTTGTGGCTCGCAAACTGGGAACCTAGTATTTTAAAGTAATATGGCCATTCTCTTGTTTCCTGTCGGGAGACAGATGTGGGCAGGTAAGTGTTCGCAATACGCGACTGAACTACCCGGAACATTTCATTTTAGAAAAATATAGAAATTTTGTATACCACCCATTTCCCTTCTTCATCTTTACTGTACATTCCATTGTTTCCAGCTTTGATCTTTTGCATGCACATAGTTGGGCCTTTTTTCAGTGAGCATACACTAGTCACTTGCAGAGTCCACTTTTGGACCTATCACGTTTCTCTACCTCCTCTTCTTCCCTCCATTACTGTATCATACTAATAGTGCCGCGTTTCCTTCCTCGGTATTACTCAATAATTGCTACTCTGGGACGTCGCGTTTCTACCTTTTGAATACACAGTCATTCTGATATTATATTTAAAACTGAAGGCAGGGTACCTAAATCTGTACCAGAATCTTTGATTCCTGTAGTAGTGATGGCTAGCCTCACTATTCTTTGACAGTTTCTCTAAATACATGCAATATTTCCCATCTCCAAAAATAGGATGTGTTGAATGAAAAAGAGGGCTTAGATCAGTGGTACTCATATAGGGCCCGAGGGCCGCCAGCGGCCCGCCAAGCCTTCCCTGGCGGTCCCCGGACCTTGCAGACATTATTTGCATTTTCATTAAAGTGTGTCAGCAGACACTGCATGTTGCAGCAGCCCAGCCCGACTAAGAGAGACTCTGCTCTGTGGGGGCCAAGCAATTCCAGTGCAGTGATTGTCAGAGTGGAGCTGCAGGGGCCTGAGAAGAGGTGTAATATAACAATACTTTATTAATGGTCTTTTAAAGACCTGAGAAGTACTGTATGTGCGCGTGCCGGGGAAGCTGTCTCAGCCCGGGCTGCACACATGTAGGGTGAGGTGACAGGGGTAATCAACCTTTATCCCGCATTTTTTTTCCCGCGGACTTTCAGGCCGCATACTATTAATCCGCAATGTCATTCATCCCGCAAACCATCATCCCACATTTTTTTACAACGCATGTGCTTTTATCACACATGCATTTACAACGAAATACGTTGTAAAGGCATGTATGGTACATGCATTTGCGTTGTAAACGATGACGATGACGAGAGAGGTAAGGGGGTTTGGGTTAATTTTTAAGGGTGGGGGTCGTGATGGGGTAGTGATGGTGTAGTGTTGTGTTAGTGTAGTGTAGAGTTGTGGTCGTTGTTTAGTGAAGGGTCGTGCTGGGGGAAGTGTAATAAGGGTTAGGGTAGTGTTGTAGTGTTTGTGTAGTGTAGGGTCATGCTGGGGGTAGTGTTTTAAGGTTTTGGGTTGTGTTGTAGTGTAGGGTCATGCAGGGGTAGTGTTTTAGGGTTTAGGGTAGTGTTGTAGTGTTTGTGTAGTGTAGGGTTATGCTGGGGTGTAGTGTTTTAGGGGTTAGGGTACTGTTGTAGTGTAGGGTCATGCTGGGGGTAGTGTTTTAGGGTTTTGGGTAGTGTAGTATAGGGTCCTGCTGTGGGTAGTGTTTTAGGGTTTTGGGTAGTGTTGTAGTGTAGGATCATGCAGGGTTAGTGTTTTTGGGTTTAGGGTAGTGTTGTAGTGTTTGTGTAGTGTAGGGTCATGCTGGGGTGTAGTGTTTTAAGGTTTAGGGTAGTGTAGTGTTTGTGTAGTGTAGGGTCATGCTGGGGTGTAGTGTTTTAGGGTAGTGTTTGTGTAGTGTAGGGTCATGCTGGGGTGTAGTGTTTTAGGGTTTAGGGTAGCGTTGTAGTGTTTGTGTAGTGTAGGGTCATGCTGGGGTGTAGTGTTTTAGGGTTTAGGGTAGTGTTGTAGTGTTTGTGTAGGGTCATGTTGGGGTGTAGTGTTTTAGGGTAGTGTTTGTGTAGTGTAGGGTCATGCTGGGGTGTAGTGTGTTAGGGTTAGGGTAGTGTTGTAGTGTAGGGTCATGCAGGGGTAGTGTTTTAGGGTTTAGGGTAGTTTTGTAGTGTAGGGTCATGCAGGGGTAGTGTTTTAGGGTTTTGGGTAGTGTTGTAGTGTAGGGTCATGCAGGGGTAGTGTTTTAGGGTTTAGGGTAGTGTTTTAGCGTTTGTGTAGTGTAGGGTCATGCTGGGGGTAGTTTTTTAGGGTTTTGGGTAGTGTAGGGTCATGCAGGGGTAGTGTTTTAGGGTTTAGGGTAGTGTTGCACAAGTTACTACTTGTGTAACGATATATCTGTAAGAGACATTAGTTAGTGATAGATTCCTTACCTTAGAATATCCCCAGGCGTTAGACTGGATCCGGAAACTTTTGCGTAGCAATACCCCTGCGCGCCGGTAGGCGTCGTCTGCGGCTCCGCGTCCGTCGTCGGCGTCGTGAGCGCCGGGATGACGTCGTCGGAGTACTTAGACGGCGCCCATGCGCGCTGACGTCAGTTCTGATAACACAGCTTTTCCGCGCCAGATACGCAGAGCCATGATAGAACTAACACTGGTGCCATGAAACTAGGGCCCTGAAAGGGGATGACCTTAACCCTAGATATCGGTTCGCAGAACGGGGAGGATGGGTGGGTCGGTAAGGAATCTATCACTAACTAATGTCTCTTACAGATATATCGTTACACAAGTAGTAACTTGTGCATCTGAAAGAGACACGTTAGTGATAGATTCCTTACCTTAGAATAGATACCCCAGCAATACCAACCCCGGTGGTGGGTCTGCGAACCAATATCACACCAGAAAGTCCTAGAGGACGGAACGGCCAAAGAAGCCATCCCTCCGGACTTGACTGTCCAGGCAGTAGTGTCTTGCGAACGTGTGCAGCGAGGCCCACGTAGCCGCCTGGCAAATGTCCTGCAGGGGGACACCGCGGCCCAGGGCAGTTGTCGTTGCCGTGGCCCGAGTGGAGTGAGCCCGCAATCCAGCTGGGGGCTCCTTCCTCGCCATGGAGTAACATGCTTGGATACACAAGATGATCCACCTAGAGATGGTCCTCTTGTGCACATCCTTTCCCTTCTTCGCGCCCACGTAACCAACGAAGAGTTGGTCATCCACCCGGAATTGGCGTGTGCGATCTAGGTAGTAGGAGAGCGCACGTTTTGGATCCAGACGGTGGAGCCTCTCCTCCTCTTTCGAGGGATGCGGAGGCGGAAAGAAGGTGGGCAAAGTGATGGACTGCCCGATGTGGAAGGCCGTGACAACCTTGGGCAGAAAGGAAGGTCGTGTACGTAACACCACCTTATCAGGATGAACAGACAGGAAAGGTGGGGAAGAAGAAAGAGCCTGGAGCTCACTCACCCTCCTGGCAGAGGTGATGGCAACCAGGAAGGCCGTCTTTAGAGTAAGGAGACGAAGAGGGCAGTTATGAAGCGGCTCAAAGGGAGCACACATCAGATAGGTGAGAACCAGATTCAAGTCCCACTGGGGCATCACGAAGGGAACAGGAGGGAACATGTGCGTGATGCCCTTCAGAAATCTACTCACAATAGGGGACTTGAATAAAGAAGGCTGATCTGGTAGCCTCAAGAAGGCTGATAGAGCAGAAAGGTACCCTTTAAGAGTGCCCAGAGCAGAGCCCTGCTGGGCAAGGGAAAGAAGAAAGAGCAGCACTTCCGAAAGGGGTGCAGAGAGAGGATCCACAGCCTTTGCTGTGCACCATGCCACAAATCTGTTCCACCGGCAGGCGTATACCGACTTTGTGGAGGGACGCCTGGCTGCCAGAATGATATCACAGACTTCGGGAGGCAAGTCAAATGGCCTCAACTGCCGCCGCTCAATCTCCAAGCTTGTAGGTGGAGACTGGACAGGTTCGGGTGCAGGACCGTCCCCTGCTGCTGCGACAGAAGGTCCTCCCGAAGAGGCAGACGAATCGGGGGATCGACTGACATGCTGAGTAGCTCGGGATACCAGTATCTTCGTGCCCAGTCCGGAGCCACAAGGACGACCTGGGCCCGGTCGCGCCTGATCTTCTTCAGCACTCTGGGCAGAAGTGGTATAGGCGGAAAGGCGTACAACAGACCGCAGCTCCACTCGCGACGAAAAGCGTCTCCGAGCGAGTGCCGCCTTGGAAATTCCAACGCGCAGAACTGCTGACATTGCGCGTTCTCTTCTGTGGCGAATAGATCTAACCAAGGCTCTCCCCACTGTCGAAAGAGACCTTGCGCCACGTCCGAGTTCAGACGCCATTCGTGATCCATCATGCACCGGCGGCTGAGTTCGTCCGCCCTGGCATTCAGAGAGCCTGCCAGGTGTTGAACCACCAGGGTCACGCCCTGATGTTCCAGCCACTGCCAGAGGCGCAGAGCCTCCTGGCAGAGGGTCCACGACCCCACACCGCCCTGTTTGTTGCAGTACCACATGGCGGTGGTGTTGTCGGTGAACACTTGCACTACGCTCCCCCTGACAGAGGGGAGGAATGCCTTCAGTGCAAGACGAATCGCCCGCAGCTCCAGAAGGTTGATGTGGAGCCGGGACTCCGCCGGAGACCAGAGGCCTCTGATCTCCGCCTCTCCCATGTGGCCTCCCCAGCCCTGGAGGGACGCGTCCGTCACAACTACGTGCTCCGGCTGGGGTAGGGAGAGGGGTCTGCCACTGACCCAGTCGCGGTCCGTGAGCCACCACTGCAGTTGCTTCGCAGTGCCCTCTGAGATCAGGACATGATCGGACAGGTTGCCCTGATGCTGGGCCCACTGAAACTTCAGGTCCCACTGCAGAGCCCGCATCCGCCACCTGGCGTGACGCACCAGAAGGATGCAGGAGGCCATCAGCCCCAGAAGCCGCAGCGTCAACCTGACCGAGACCCGGGATAACGGCCTGAAGACAGGAATCAGAGCCTGAATATCCCGAACCCGCTGTTCGGGTGGGTAAACCCGAAACTGCGCCGAGTCGAGAACCGCTCAGATGAAGAGGAGCTTTTGAGAGGGACACAGGTGTGACTTCGGCACATTGATGGAGAACCCCAGCAAGTGCAGGAGGTCGGCCGTAGTCTGGAGGTGGCTGACGACTGTCTGGGGCGAGCCCGCCTTCAACAACCAGTCGTCGAGGTAGGGGAAGACTGATACCCCCTGCCTGCGCAGATGGGCTGCGACCACCGCCATCACCTTCGTGAACACCCGTGGGGCGCTGGCAAGGCCGAAGGGGAGCACGGTAAACTGAAAGTGCTCTTGGCCTACCATGAACCGTAGGTAACGCCGGTGGGCCGGCAGGACGGGGATGTGGAAATAGGCGTCCTGCAAGTCCAACGCTACCATCCAGTCTCCTGGGTCCAGGGCAGCCAGGACCTGAGCCAAAGTGAGCATCTTGAACTTCTCCGTCCGGAGGAAGCCGTTGACGTTCCGCAGATCCAAGATAGGGCGTAGGCCCCCTTTGCCCTTCTTGGGTACCAGAAAGTAGTGGGAGTAACAACCACGTCCTACTTCTGGCCCAGGAACGCGCTCGATGGCCCTCTTGGCCAAGAGGGCCGAAACCTCCTCTTGCAGAAGTTGCAAGTGATCCCCCGACACACGGTGGTATTGAGGTGGCATGGATGGAGGGGATGACTCGAAGGGGAGGGAGAAGCCCCTTCGGACAATTTGCAGCACCCACCTGTCCGAAGTGACTGTATGCCCGTGGGAGAGGTGATGGCGAACCCTGCCTCCCACAGGCGTCACATGGGCCTGAAAACTCGGACTAGGAAGGTTTTGAGGCGGGGGCTGCTGAGGGAGGTGTGGACTGGCCTCGCCGCTGGCCCTGACCACCGCCACGGCGGTTCCCACGTCCGCCACCGCGTTGCTGAACATTCTGCGGCGTGTGGCTGACGGTCCGTGGTGGGGCGCCCCTTCCGTGGCCACGAAAGGAGCGAAAGGCACCCGATTGCTGGCGTGGGGCCGTAAGGCCCAAGGACTTGGCCGTGGCCCTGGAGTCCTTGAAACGTTCCAGCGCATGGTCTGCCTTTTCGCCGAAGAGGCGACGGCCATCAAACGGCATGTCCAGGAGGGTGGCCTGGACATCGGCCGAGAAGTTGGCGGACCTCAACCAGGCGTGGCGTCGAACCGCCACCGTCGTTGCCATCGCCCTGCCCAGTGAGTCCGTGGTATCCAGCCCACACCGGATAGAAAAGCGTGCCGCATCTCGGCCGTCCGCAAGGGTTTGGCTGAGTTTAGCCCTGACCTCCTCAGGGCATTGTGGCAGCACCTCCGCAACCGTGTCCCACAGAGTGTGGGTGTAGCGGCCCAAGAGACAGTTGGTGTTCACAGACCGTAGCCCTAGGCTCACAGACGAGAAGACCTTCTTCCCGAACTGCTCATATCTCTTGGATTCCCTGTCGGGCGGGGCCGACGGGAATGCGGTTTGGGAGTTAGAGGCCTGGATGACCAGGCTCTCGGGGGTGGGATGGGTGGACAAAAAGCATGGATCGCCCGGTGCAACGGCGGTAGCGTCTGGCCACGTTCCTGTCCACAGGGGGGCCTGTGGCGGGCTTGGACCAAGTGCCCAGAAGAACGTCACACAAGGCCTCATTGAACGGCAGGAGGGGCTCCGCGGAGCCGGACTGCGGTTTGAGGACCTCGGTGAGGAGATTAGTCCTCACGGCCGCGACGGGGAGCTGAAGGCTCAGGGCCTTAGCTGCCTTCGTCAACACTACGCTGTAAGCAGAACCCGCCTCCGAAGCCACAGTCGGGGGCAACGTAAATCCAGTGTCTGGCGAGGTGTCAATACCACTGGCCTCCCCAAGCTCATATGTCCAGTCCTGGTTTGACTGGCAATCACGTGCCAGAGGGTCCTCGGACCCCTCCCACTGCTCCTCGTCACCTGGCTCCTGGAGACCAGGATCAACAGCCAGGGCCTCCTCGTGGAGATAGAATTCTCCAAAGGCCGTCGGAATCGGCGCCCAGCGGCGCCCTTCTGACTCCTGAGTAGGACCGTAGGAAACATTGGGGGCGGCAACCACATCGGCTGCCGGGGACGACACCCGAAGGGACGGCGCCGGTGAGGTCGTAAGGTCGACCGGCGAGGTCCCGGATCCGGAGCCGGATCCAGCGAGGTCGCGCGGCGCCGGGACCGAAGTCGCCAGCGGCGCCGGGGCCGAAGCACCCGACGTCGTCGGGGCCGAAGCGCCCGACCCGGAAGGACCTCCAGACGGAGCCGATCGGCCCGAAGGCGCCACGGGAACCGACTGAGGAGGGAGGGCCCTCATGGCCATGAGGTACCTCTCGACCTCCTCCTGCGACGCGCCGTGCCCAGGGACCCAAAGGTGTGGGGCAGGCGGCGACGCTTGCGACTCCCGCGGAGCCGCGTGGGCGGTGTCGCCCGAGTCCCCGGCCGCATCGAGCGAGCGTCGGGGCGGGTCGGAGGACCGATGGTGTCGCTCCGACCTCTCATGCCTCTTACCTGAGGACTTGGAACCAGACGATCGGTGTCCACTTCCGGAACGTCGATGACTCCGACCTCGCGACCTGACCCTCGACCTCCCGTGGGACCGGGACCGGGACCTGGAGCGGCGCGGGGCCGAGTGCCTCAGCTCGAGACGCTTGCGGGACCGCTCCCGCCTAGCCTTCGACGTCAGGGCCCGGCAGTCGGCGCAGGTTCGATCGTCGTGGTCGAGGCCTAAGCACTTCAGGCACCGGCGATGGGGGTCCGTGACCGACATGAGTCGGCCGCACTTCGAACAAGGCTTGAACCCGGGCATCCCTGGCACCGATAGTCAAGACAGTCGACTAAGAGAAGATCAAAAAGGATCAAAATTTTTCAGTCAAAAAGTGACTGGGGGTAGAGCTCCTTCCGGATCTGCGCTAGCTGGCGCGGAATAAAGAAGAACTGACGTCAGCGCGCATGGGCGCCGTCTAACTACTCCGACGACGTCATCCCGGCGCTCACGACGCCGACGACAGATGCGGAGCCGCAGACGACGCCTACCGGCGCGCAGGGGTATTGCTACGCAAAAGTTTCCGGATCCAGTCTGACGCCTGGGGATATTCTAAGGTAAGGAATCTATCACTAACGTGTCTCTTTCAGATTTAGTGTTTGTGTAGTGTAGGGTCATGCTGGGGGTGCAGGGGTAGTGTTGTAGGGTTTAGGGTAGTGTTTTAGTGTTTGTATAGTGTAGGGTCATGCTGGGGTGTAGTGTTTTAGGGTTTAGGGTAGTGTTGTAGTGTTTGTGTAGTGTAGGGTCATGTTGGGGGTAGTGTTTTAGGGTTTTCGGTAGTGTTGTAGTGTAGGGTCATGCAGGGGTAGTGTTTTACGGTAGTGTTTGTGTAGTGTAGGGTAATGCTGGGGTGTAGTGTTTTAGGGTTTAGGGTAGTGTTGTAGTATAGGGTCATGCTGGGGGTAGTGTTTTAGGGTTTTGGGTAGTGTTGTAGTGTAGGGTCATGCAGAGGTAGTGTTTTACGGTAGTGTTTGTGTAGTGTAGGGTAATGCTGGGGTGTAGTGTTTTAGGGTTTAGGGTAGTGTTGTAGTGTTTGTGTAGTGTAGGGTCATGCTAGGGGGTGGTGTTTTAGGGTTTAGGGTAGTGTTGTAGTATAGGGTCATGCTGGGGGTAGTGTTTTAGGGTTTTGGGTAGTGTTGTAGTGTAGGATCATGCAGGGGTAGTGTTTTAGGGTTTAGGGTAGTGTTGTAGTATAGGGTCATGCTGGGGGTAGTGTTTTAGGGTTTTGGGTAGTGTTGTAGTGTAGGGTCATGCAGGGGTAGTGTTTTAGGGTTTAGGGTAGTGTTGTAGTGTAGGGTCATGCTAGGGTGTAGTGTTTTAGGGTTTAGGGTAGTGTTTGTGTAGTGTAGGGTCATGCTAGGGTGTAGTGGTTTAGGGTAGTGTTGTAGTGCTTGTGTAGTGTAGGGTCATGCTGGGGTGAAGTGGTTTAGTGTAGTATTGTAGTGTTTGTGTAGGGTCATGCTGGGGGTAGTGTATTAAGGTACTGTTGTAGTGTTTGTGTAGGGAAGAAAGGTGCTTTATGGTAGTGTTGGGGGGTCGTGCTGGGTAGTGTAAATGTAGAAAAGGGACTGTGTGTCAAGGGTGGGTGGTGCAGGGGTACTACATTAGAGTATAGGGTAGTGTTACAACTTTTACAACGAGTATGCCTTTAACATGCAGGCCTTTACGTTGTAAAGGCATGCGTGCTAAAGGCATATTAGTTCTAAAAGTTTTCGTTCTTTTAATTTGCGGACTAATAGTACATGCAGGATTATTTTTGCGGACTGATGGTATGCGGGCTGTTTGTCTGCGGGACAAAGTCATATATTCGTGACAGAGGGAGGCAGTCAGGGGGAGACAGAGGGAGGGAGACAGAGAGAGGGAGACAGAGGGAGGGAGAGGGAGGGAGACCGAGGTTGACAGAGGGAGACAAAGAGAGGGAGACAGAGGGAGGCAGTCGGGGGGAGACCGAGGGAGGGAGACAGAGGGTGACTGAGGGAGGAAAAGGGAGAGAGAGGGTGACGGAGGGAGGCAGAGGAAGGGAGACAGACAGAGGTAGGGAGACGGAGGAAGGTAGAGAGTGGGAGACAGAGGGAGGGAGACAGAGGGTGACAGGGAGGGAGGGAGACAGAGAGAGAGAGAGAGAGAGAGAGACAGAGAGAGAGAGACAGAGAGAGGAACAGAGAGAGGAACAGAGAGAGGAACAGAGAGAGAGACAGAGAGAGAGAGACAGAGAGAGGGAGACAGAGAGAGGGAGACCGAGAGAGGGAAGGAAAGGGAGAGGGAGGGAGACAGAGGGAGAGAGACAGGGAGGGAGACAGACAGCGGGAGACAGGCAGAGAGGGGGACAGATAGGGAGGGAGACAGATAGAGAGGGAGACAGATAGAGAGGGAGACAGATAGAGAGAGAGACAGAGAGAGAGAGAGACAGAGAGAGGGAGACAGAGAGAGGGAGACAGAGAGAGGGAGACAGAGAGAGGGAGACAGAGAGAGGGAGACAGAGAGAGGGAGAGAGAGGGAGACAGAGAGAGGGAGACAGAGAGAGGGAGACAGAGAGAGGGAGACAGAGAGAGGGAGACAAGAGAGATGGAGAGAGACAGACAGCGGGAGACAGATAGAGAGAGGGAGACAGACAGAGAGAGGGAGACAGACAGAGAGAGGGAGACCGACAGAGAGAGGGAGACCGACAGAGAGAGGGAGACCGACAGAGAGAGGGAGACCGACAGAGAGAGGGAGACCGACAGAGAGAGGTAGACAGACAGACAGAGAGAGAGACGGATAGAGAGGGAGACGGATAGGGAGGGAGACGGATAGGGAGGGAGACGGATAGGGAGGGAGACTGAGAGGGAGGGAGACGGAGAGGGAGGGAGACGGAGAGGGAGGGAGACGGAGAGGGAGGGAGACGGAGAGGGAGGGAGACGGAGAGGGAGGGAGACGGAGAGGGAGGGAGACGGAGAGGGAGGGAGACTGAGAGGGAGGGAGGGAGACTGAGAGGGAGGGAGAGAGACAGAGAGGGAGGGAGAGAGCCAGAGAGGGAGGGAGACTGAGAGGAAGGGAGGGAGACTGAGAGGAAGGGAGGGAGACTGAGAGGAAGGGAGGGAGACTGAGAGGGAGGGAGGGAGACTGAGAGGGAGGGAGACTGAGAGGGAGGGAGGGAGACTGAGAGGGAGGGAGGGAGACTGCGAGGGAGGGAGGGAGACTGAGAGGGAGGGAGGGAGACTGAGAGGGAGGGAGGGAGACTGAGAGGGAGGGAGACAGAGAGGGAGGGAGGGAGACAGAGAGGGAGAGAGACAGAGGGAGACAGAGAGGGAGAGAGACAGAGGGAGACAGAGAGGGAGAGAGACAGAGGGAGACAGAGAGGGAGAGAGACAGAGGGAGACAGAGAGGGAGAGAGACAGAGGGAGACAGAGAGGGAGAGAGACAGAGGGAGACAGAGAGGGAGGGAGACAGAGGGAGACAGAGAGGGAGAGAGACAGAGGGAGACAGAGAGGGAGAGAGACAGAGGGAGACAGAGAGGGAGGGAGACAGAGGGAGACAGAGAGGGAGGGAGACAGAGAGGGAGGGAGACAGAGAGGGAGGGAGACAGAGAGGGAGAGAGACAGAGGGAGACAGAGAGGGAGAGAGACAGAGGGAGACAGAGAGGGAGAGAGACAGAGGGAGACAGAGAGGGAGAGAGACAGAGGGAGACAGAGAGGGAGAGAGACAGAGGGAGACAGAGAGGGAGAGAGACAGAGGGAGAGGGAGACAGAGAGGGAGACAGAGAGGGAAACCGAGGTAGACAGACAGAGGTAGACAGACAGAGGGAGGTAGACAGACAGAGGGAGACAGACAGAGGTAGACAGACAGAGGGAGACAGACAGAGGGAGACAGACAGAGGGAGACAGACAGGGGGAGACAGATAGAGGGAGACAGATAGAGGGAGACAGATAGAGGGAGACAGATAGAGGGAGACAGATAGAGGGAGACAGATAGAGGTAGACAGATAGAGGTAGACAGATAGAGGTAGACAGATAGAGATGGAGGGAGACAGAGGGAGGGAGACAGAGGGAGGGAGCGACATAGAGAGAGAGAGAGAGAGAGAGAGAGAGATGTGTGTATGCCGGGTCTGGTGGGTCAGTGGACAAAGGCGTCTGCTGCAGGAACCTGTGTTCAGCCCCATGGTCACTGTTTTTTTCCTTCTTTAGCCCCGCCCCCTCGCTCTCTGACCATGCCCCCACCGGTGCGGCCCTCGGCCCCAAACAACACTGTAAATTTGGCCCCGAGAGAAAGTTTGTGAGTACCCGTGGCCTAGATAGTATTGCACGTATTGCATTGTAGTCACAAAAGAGGATGTTCCTCCAAGAGTATAAGACCCTGCATAAGATGACAGCAAGCAGGATTGTGATGGAGCCCAACAAGCAATCCAGTTGCTTTGTGTTGACTGCCCTCCTTTTTTGGATCTTAGAACCATAGCAGTAAGGGGGATTCAAATTCTTGCACAGCCTTTAAGAAAGTTTCCCTTTTGAAGCCATTGGACTGCTTTCTGCACCCGTGGGTTTTATCACAATAGCTATTCATTTGCAGGCTCTGCTCAATCCCGTTTTCTTATTGTCAGCTTCTGCTAATCTCCACAAGAATTGAAAGGAAGTACCATAAGTACCTGCTTTGGATCCAGTGAAAATGTGCTGTCCCCTGCCGATGCTTTAGTGGTGGCTGAAGTTCCTGAACAGTCAGGGCATGACAACTCTGCAGATAGAGAAAGCTGCAGATTGGATTGGCTAGGAAAAAAAGCCTTTCCTGCATCCAAGACACTGTAGTGAACCTTTTTTCATATCTTTGTTCTGCAAGCCCACAGATGCTACACCTGACTCCCCAGAGGGTACATTTCTTTGGAGCCATCCTGGATACGGTGTGCTTATGGGCCTTTGCTCCAGATCAACAAGTCCAGGACATTCAGGCTATGATCCTCTGACCTGGGTCTCAGTGAAGATAGCTCTGAGGATTCTTGGTCTACTGAGCTTCTGCATCCTGCTCACCGGCTATGCCAGATGGAATATTCCAGATCTGCATTAGATCTGAAGTCTCAATGGGCCCAGCACTACTGTATCTTGTAAGATTCCACCGAGGGTTCTGAGGAAACTGTAAAAAGTCTGCAGATGTGGGTGGCTGACCGCAGTAGGGCCAGCAGCAGACATTCCCCTCACCCCTTCCCCACAAGGAGTAGATGGTGGTGATGGATGTTTCGCCACTGGGCTATAGAGGTCCTCTGGGAGAATTGGAGATCAGAGAACTCTGGTCTTTGGTGGAGACTCGCCTCAATATTAATTTACCAAAGTTCCTGGTGATTTGCTTGGCATTGAAGGACTTCTTGCCAGCTATCTAAGTGAGACTGGTGCTGGTTCTCATGGACAACACCACTTATATATTTTACTGCAACCAGCAGTGTGTGTTCATAGTTCTTCTGCCAAGAGGAACCATGGAAATGCCCTGATAACTCATGCAGGTCTCTGGACCTGCTTGGGTTACAAGGGCGTTTCCATGATCGCGAACCATCTGGCAGAGTCTTTGAACGCCAGGGTGTACAAACTAGGCTGGTGACACCTAGAGGATCACAAATGCCAACTCGACCAGGAGGTGGTGAATTGTGTTTTCCAATGATGGGAAGAGCCCTGGCTTGACCTCTTCCCCACCACAAAGATTAGTCGGTGTCAACACTTTTTTGCATTGGAGTTCCCAAGAAAGTTCTGTCTGAGACACATTCGGCCTACGGTGGAGCACAGGACTCTTGTATGCTTTCCTACTGTTGTCTTTCCTACTCAAGTTCTAAAGATCTTAAGGGTTTACAACATATGTTTCTGCCGAAGCCCGTTGTGATTTCACAGTGGGGCTCAAATCTGGTCCGCACTTTCCTAATGTGCACCCCTTTTGAGTCAGTACCCAGTGTCCATTTCGCCTCTTGACCTTGTCTCACTTATTGATAATATCAGTACATCCTGAGTTAACTTCAGGTCTTCTTGCTCCCAACTACTTTATACAACCTTTTTTTCTAGGCAAACTTGCGTTAATAACCTCAGCTGCATTCCTACCGAGGGTTGTGACGCATTTCATGTTAGATAATCTCTCACTCTTCTGACATTCTTCACTCTACCTCATCCTTCGAAAGAAGAGGAGAGATTCCGTTGATACAACCTCAAAAAGAGCATAAGCTTTTACATCGAATGCACCAAGGACCATCAGGTGGATGATGAGCTCTTGGTCTGGTTCTCTGGAGCCAAGAAAGGTAAGGCGGTGCATAAGCAGACCCTATCACGATGGATAGTCCTTTTTCTTATGCTCTGCTCAGCATTTGCTAAGAATCAGACTCCAGAAAGTGTGAGTGCTCATTGCACCAGAGCTAAGACTGCTACTAATACATTGTCACATGGAGTGCCTTTCCTGAATATCTGTCAGGCTGCTATGTGGACATCAGTGCACACTTTCATTAAACACGATTGCCTCGACAGTCATGTACATGGGATGGGCATTTTGATAATTCGATCTTGCAGGATTTTCTGATCTGAGCCATGCCAGCCAGCCACCTTAAGAAGTTCTGCTTTGGTATCTATTCACAAGGTGAGGAAACTGCAGTTAGAAGTATCCATCAGAACTACAAATTACTTACCTTCAGTAATACTTTTTTCTCATGGATGTGCTTAGATAAGTACCCAAATCTATAATTCTTGAGGATTACGTTGTTGATGGACTTGTGCAAGAAAACCTGTGTTCGAGGCATGTGGGCTGCTGAATTCATATCTGTGCATAGATCGCCGCCTAGTGTTGGGTACGGATGATCGCACATTGTTGTCCTGGAAGAGTCTTCGAAGTATCACGAGATAGGTGGCTCCTCCCCTGGACTGCAGTGCGCATGGGCATCGACTCCATCCTCAGATTGTTTTTTTCCGCCATTGGGTTCGGATGTATATTGGTTCCCTCTAGTCAGAACCAATAAAAAAACTTTCGTAAGACCAAAAGGTCTTTAGTTTTCTTCGTCTGTATAGTCCTGCGTTCGGTGCCTAACTCTTCCAGCTCGGTTCCGAGCCGGATTCCATACATCCGCGTGCTTTCGGCGCAGAGGGCCCAGTCGACGCCTCAGACCCTATCGACTGTTCATCATGGACCGAAGTCCGTTCAAGAGATGTCCCGTCTGCAACTCAAAGTATCCCCACATCGATGTCCACCTGGTGTGTAACAAGAGTCTGTCGCCGGACCATGATGAAGCCAGTTGCATGGCTTGGTCCTGCTTCAGGTCCAAGAAGACGCTTAAGCATCGACGCGCTGCGCGCCAGGAGGCCCAGCACACTGCACCGGCGCCTGCGGACATTTTCGATGCCGGGGATGTCGAAGAGGAAGCTAACCGGGACATCGGTGACAACCTGTCGAATCCCGCGTCAGACGTCGACTACAACTACGACGCGGACGCCGAAATGTTCGAAGCTGAAGAAGTCGTCGACGAGGTAGGGGACGACGGCGGGGCCTTTGGGGCCATGGAGGATAGCTCGGACGATGAACTACCTCGCACTGACACTGGGGCCGTACGGATTCATAAGGCTCTGGTCAAGGGATCGCCACTAGGCCTTACCCAAGATCTTACAATGGGTTCTACGGCCCCGCCTTCGGGCTCGGCCACGGACATTACTATTGAGCAACAGCACTGGTGCCCACCTCGAAACCGAAAGTGCGCGTAACTTTGGTCGGATCCAAGGCCTCGGAGCCCTCGGCGCCGAAAAAGCAGAAGGGTGTTGTCGATACGAAGGCTCAAGTCAAGGTCGTCGAAACGAAGTCTGCAGCGCCGAAGACTAAAGTCAAGGTGGTCGAGTAAATCGGCGCCGAAGGCGGTCGACACCAGCAAAGGACCCGGTGATCCGAAGGTTCTCGAGACTCCGCGTCAACATAACAAGGCCAAGAGCGGCGCACCTCGAGAGTCCACGCCTAGTGGTGCCTCGAAGGATCCCGTCGACTCGGCGCGGCCGTCCGCCGCTTTCACCAAGCAAGTGACGGACTCCCTACAGCGCATCAAGGAGAAGGCCTCGGCTGTCGGACCAAGAAATCCTCCACCTTCGAAGCCGTTCGAGAAACCTCACAAAGCATCGACGCCCATTCACTTCACGTTGCCGCCGAAGGTGGCGCCAAAGGCTTTCACCCCTAGAGTGGTCGCCAGCGTGCCCGAGAAGGTGTCCTCGGTGCCGAAGTCGTCGACGGTGGTTCTCACCTTGAAGCATCGTCAATCTTCAGTAGAAGAACAACAAGAACATTTTATTGATGCCGAAACGGGCAGACTTTCCCTCCACAAGCGAAAAATTGCCCCGGAACAACCGATGGAGTCCTACAAGATTCCTCTAAAGAGAAAGAAGGACTCTGCTTCGACTCCTGTCCTTGTGGAACCACTTTCTCCACAGGCCCATGATGTCTCGCCCACTTACTCTGACGTGGACGCTGGGGAGGGCGATGATGAGGATGAGTACAGCTATCCTGTCTACGCAGACCCTGATGATACCAATGAACCCTGGGCTGCCGGTGCTGACCCAGGTGATCCTCATTCTGCCCAAGACACTCAACTTTATTTTGTAAAGACATCACCTATGGAGGATTCAGCAGCGTTCAATGCCCTCATTGAACGGGCGGCTAAAAACCACAACGTCCAGCTCCATGCTGACCCCATTGACGTGGATTTTTTTTTTATACCTTTTCAGTCTCAGAGAGAACTGTCAAGACTCTGCCGATGTTAAAAGGTGTCTTAAAACATGCTGGAGAGATCTTTAAGGAGCCTACCAGAGCCAGGGTGATAAACCCTAGGATTGAGAAAAAGTATAAACCAGCGCCTACTGATCCTACTTACATTAAAGGACAGTTGCCTTTGGACTCTCTTGTTGTCTCGAATGCCCAGAAGAGGGCTAATTCTCAGACAACGGGTGGTGCTCCTCCCCCAGACAAGGAATCTATGGTGTTCGAGGCATCAGGGAAAAGGGTGGCAGCACAAGCGGACAATATCTGGCGCATTTCCAATACACAAGCGCTTCTAGCGAGGTATGACAGGGCACACTGACACACTGGAGACCCTGTTGCAGCACCTGCCAGATGAATACAAGGAGGCAGCTGAGATGCTTATTCAAGAGGGGAAGCTGATATCTAATGCTTCAATTAAATGTGCACTAGACGCGGCTGACACCGCAGCCAGGGCTGTCAACACTAGTGTCATGCTGAGACGACATGCCTGGCTGAGAATCTCAGGGTTTAAGCCAGAGATACAGACCACCATTCTTAATCAAACAGTAAATCCAGATCACCTGTTTGGCCCAGAGGTTGACACCACCTTAGAAAAGATTAAGAAGGACACTGAAACTGCTAAGTCCATGGGTGCCTTACAGTCCCAGCAATTCAGGGGTGGGTCTTTTCGTCGCTCAAGCACTAGAGGTGTTTCCAGAGGCCAGCTCTCCCAAACCACGCAGTACTACAAAGGCAACACGCAGTCCACATACACCAAAGAAAATCGAGGTGGATATCGTGGTAACAGCGCCAAGGGCAGGGGTCGTGGAAACAACAACTCCCGATCCTCTGCCACCAGCAAACAGTGACGCCTTGTCACTGCCCCCCGACCACACAACACCGGTCGGGGGGAGATTTCAGCAGTTCCTGCCGGTCTGGAAAACCATCACCACAGACAGGTGGGTCACACAGCTTATACAGTACGGTTATTGTCTGGAGTTAACATCCACTCCACCCAACATACCCCCAAGACACCGTCCTATGTCCGCCAAGCATTTGCACTTATTGCAGCAGGAGGTCCTCGTCATGCTGCGAAAAGGGGCAATAGAGCTCGTGCCTGTGAAAGAAAGAGGCACAGGAGTTTACTCCCTGTACTTCTTGATACCAAAAAAGGACGGGTCCCTCAGACCCATACTGGACCTCAGACCCCTCAACCAATACATTCTATCGGAGCACTTTCATATGCTGACCCTGCAGCAAGTACTCCCGTTGCTCAGTCAGGGGGATTTTTTCGTAACTTTAGACCTAAAGGATGCGTATTTTCACATTCCGCTGCACCCGTCACACAGAAAATACCTCCGGTTCACCATCCTTAACCGGCACTACCAGTTCAAGGTTTTGCTTTTCGGAGTCACCACGGCACCCAGGGTGTTTACAAAGTGCCTGGCGACAGTGGTGGCGCACCTACGGAGACAGAACATTCACGTCTACCCTTATCTGGACGACTGGCTCATCCAGGCAAAGTCAGCCCAGCAGTGTGCCGCTCACGTGTCCCACACCATTCACCTCCTTCACGATCTGGGATTCTCACTGAATTACCCAAAGTCCCACCTCCAACCCGCCCACATACGGCAGTATCTGGGTGCGACGATAAACACTCTGGCAGCCACAGCACAGCTGAATTCAGTGAGGGTCAACAGCATTCAATCGCTGATACAACGATTCAAACCCCAACACTCGCTTCCAGCGCAGTTGATAGGCATGATGGCCTCCTGCATCTCCATAGTCCCGCATGCGAGACTACATATGCGTCCGCTTCAGGAGTGCTTAGCACGTCAGTGGACTCAGGCTCACGGGCAGTTGAAAGACCTAGTGTTGGTGAGTGGTTGGTTATACAACTCTCTGCATTGGTGGAATCCACAAAACCTTTGCAAGGGACGACCGTTCCAAGAGCCTGTGCCACAGATCATCCTGACAACGGACGCTTCTCTCCAGGGATGGGGAGCTCATGTACTCCATTACACTGTGCAGGGACTATGGACGCAACAGCAACGGAAGATGCACATCAATGTTCTGGAACTGATGGCAATCTTCATGGCACTAAAGGCCTTCAAAGTGCATGTGTGCAACAAGGTCGTGTTGATCCTGACGGACAACGTGACGGCCATGCACTACATTCAGAAGCAGGGAGGAACACACTCTCCACAGTTGTCTCATCTGGCTCAGAGCATGTGGAAGTGGGCCATTCAGAGAAACATCTTCCTCATGGCAGAACACCTCCCAGGCAAGGACAATCAGATGGCGTACCTGCTCAGCAGGTACAGCCACCAAATGCACGAGTGGGAGATACATCCATCAGTACTCCACCCGTACTTCCAAAAGTGGGGTCATCCAGAGATAGACCTGTTCGCCACAAGGGAGAACGCAAAATGCCAAAGCTTCGCCGCCAGGTTTCCACACCCACAGTCGCAAGGCAATGCGATATGGATGAACTGGTCAGGCAAATTTGCGTACACTTTTCCCCCAGCACCTCTGATACCGCTGGTGGCACGCAAGCTCAGGCAGCACTCGATGACTCTCATCCTGGTTGCTCCAACGTGGGCTCGCCAACCATGGTACACCACGTTTCTAGAACTGTCCGTGGTACCGCATCAGAGGCTACGCCTCACACCCAGCCTTCTGACGCAGAGCCATGGCGACATTCAGCATCCAGATCCGCAACAGCTCAACCTGGCGATCTGGCTCCTGAGGTCTTAGAGTTTGGCTACCTAAACTTACCTCCTGACTGTATGGACATCATCCGGGAGGCAAGGAAGCCCACCACAAGAGCATGCTATGCGGCAAACTGGAAGCGGTTTGTCATTTATTGTGCAGACCACGACATTAACCCGCTAGATGCATCTATTCAGAACATCATTTGTTATCTTTTACATCTGTACAAATGTAATCTGGTCTATGCTTCCATTCGCATACATCTATCCGCAATGGCTGCTTATCTCCAAAACAGGCGGCACCTCTCACTTTTCAGGGTGCCTGCCATTAAAGCCTTTCTAGAAGGACTCAAACGAGTCATTCCTCCGCGGACTCCACCAGCTCCTGAGTGGAACCTCATTGTGGTCCTCACCCAGCTGATGGGTCCCCCCTTTGAACCACTGCATTCCTGCGAGATTCAATTCTTGACATGGAAAGTGGCTTTCCTTATAGCGATTACATCGCTGCGATGAGTTAGTGAGCTCCAGGCACTAACTATCCAAGAGCCATTTATTCAAATTCATTCTAACAGGGTGGTGCTCCGCACTAACCCTAAATTCCTTCCTAAGGTAGTGTCTCAATTCCATATTAACCAGACTATTGAATTACCTGTGTTCTTCCAAAATCCTGAGTCTTTGGCGGAGAGAATGCTCCACACCCTTGACATCAAAAGGGCCCTGATGTATTACATTGATAGGACCAAGGATTTTAGAAAAACTAAACAACTCTTTGTTGCCTTTGCGCCACAACACAAAGGTAACCCCATTTCCAAAGCTGGTATAGCCAGGCGGATCGTTAAATGTATTCAGATCTGCTATCTGAAAGCCAATCGTACTCTCACCATTCCACCGCGGGCCCACTCCACCAGAAAGTTGGGGGCCTCCATGGCTTTCCTTGGAAATATTCCTTTGGAAGACATATGTAGAGCAGCCACATGGTCTACCACACACACATTTACAAAGCATTATTGTGTTGATGTGCACTCCAAACAGCAGGCTGCTGTAGGGCAGGCTGTTCTAAAAACACTTTTCCAAACTGCTGCAGCTGGCACGGGCGGCTGCCGTTAATGGAGGGACTGCTATGTATTCTATGCACAGATATGAATTCAGCAGCCCACATGCCTCGAACCGAATATGCTACTTACCAGTATGCATCTGTTCTTGGCATATAGCGCTGCTGACATTCATATCGCCCGCCCTCCTCCCCGGCGCCTGTAGCAGCTGCAGAATTCACATATACTTCTAGCATGGTCATCATTCACTTAGTTTCACTCCATCTTGGCCACAATGGCTAAAAACAATCTGAGGATGGAGTCGATGCCCTTGCGCACTGTAGTCCAGGGGAGGAGCCACCTATCTCGTGATACTTCGAAGACTCTTCCAGCACAACAATGTGCGATCATCCGAACCCAACACTAGGCGGCGATCTATGCACAGATATGAATGTCAGCAGCCTACATGCCAAGAACAGATGCATACTGGTAAGTAGCATATTCGTTTTTCACCTTTCTTCTTATCTCCTTCATATTGAGGTAGAATGTGTGATGGTATTCCGCAAGCCGGAATCACGATGTGCCTTCACAGCGCCATCATTATAACAAATGTGTCTTTAACATGCATTCATTCAGCACGCAAGTCGTTTTAACAACTTTCCTTAGGGGGATGCTCAATATTGGAATAGGTTAATTGACTATTCCAACTCCAGTATGTGCTACAGCAGGGAAGGTGTTGGACTTTAAATTCAACATCATTCCACCAATGCTTCCCCCCCCAAGGCAAGTCATTATAACAACTTGCATACTGAACGAATGCGTACTAAAGGCGCGTTCGTTTTTTTTTTGCCGGCGCTGTAAAGGCACACCGGGATTCTGGCTTCGGTTTGAAGGACGCTTCCCATTGAGGTAATACTGGCATATGGGGTCTATGATTATCATGATTACTCCCAGTTAGGCAATGCAATTGCCCCAATATAGTACAGCTATCTATAAGTTCTCCCATCAAACTTCATTGTAGGCTAGACCTTTTTTCCCCAGGAGCAATTGGAGAGTTCTCCACAACTATTTGTCCTTCCTCAGTTTAACAGTGTGGCCCTTGACATCCCCCAGTATGGTCATTCAATTCTTCCTGAGTTTTGTTTGTAAAGTTTGTAGTAAGCATCTTTGCCTACTACGATATCCAATTGCACTATGAAATAGAGAAGATTTAATATTTGTGCATGGCAGTCATCTTTAACATTTCCAGAGAAAGTAGTGGTGGCCGCAACTTAAAGGGGAAAGGGCAGGCGGAGTGGGGAAGGAGGTAAATAAAAGAAAATAAATTCAAAAAAGCAATTACCTGCAGGCCGGCTGCCACCTCTCGGTACTCTTTGCCCGCTTCCAGGGGCAGGAACAGGAAGCACCCAGGCTTCCAGACTCTCCTAGCCAATCTAGTTCTTCACTCAGGCTGTAGTATAACCTGGGTGAAGAACATGCAAAGTTCGCATGACTGTTTCGCCGGCCCAAGAGGGCCGGACAAACAGTCCTGCACACATAAGTAACTGCCTACCACTCCTCCCCTATTCCTGTTAGAGCGATCCCCACCTCACCCCTAACCAGCCGAGCCACTGAAAAATAAAATGATAATAATGTTGGTTCTTATCATTTTATTTTTCCTTTTTCAACTGCTCACAGAGCAGTGGGGCGACGCTCCTCTGCTTTTGCGGAGGAGCCGTCCCTAAGAGGAAGCATATCTGTAGCACCCCTTGAAAATGGGCCTTTCTATCCAGTTCCATTGGTTTCATTTACCAGCGCATGCAGAAAATCATATTTGGAAGTTTGTTTCTAAATCTGTGTAATGCACAATTTATGTATGTTTTAACAGGGAAACTTCATTTGCATTGTATATATTTGTCATCTCGGAAAGCGTGCCAAGTTTGTTGTGTGTGGTTGGAAGACTGTGTCTCAATGTGTGGCGCATGTGCTTAATTGATTATGCTCAAACATGATACGCATCACCTGTAACTGTGCAGGTAACTAGCTCTTTTTTAGCTCTACCATCGACATTATTTTATTAAAGTACTCTTCCTTTCCCAAAAAGCTGCTAGGGTTCCTCCTTTTGTTATAGTAGGAGAACTGCTGTTGATTACTTGCAATAGATGTAACTTTCTTAGAGTCCCTCGATTGGTATGTTGTACATGCTGTGTCATAGCATTGTATCGTGTGATTATTGTTCTTTGGCCCAAACGGCACATTTTTTGATTATTAAAAAAAAAATTGAGAACCTTAAACTTTAGTAGCTTGATCAATCAGATTACCGGGAATAATGCCATTACCTGCTGGTAGCAGCATCCCACTCATTTGGTTTGGTAAGCCATGGCTCATTGGTCTCCCATCCCGGCTCCTTCTCTGGATATTTTCACTTGAGCTGCTTACCCGCAGTTAGTCTGTAGGTTAAGTGAAGGTGATATCTGATAAAGACATCTAGCCCCAGATTCCTCAACTTTTGAATTCTTCCCAGGCGTCAGATTGGATCCGGACATTTCCCAGCAGTACCTCTGTGCGCCAGGAGACCGCATCGTACGACGCCTAATGATGTTGACTCTGGTTGTGATGTCAGTCGAGTCATATAAGTCCCCTCTGGTACACGGACGTTAGTTTCTTCTTTCCCGCACTGCAACACAGATACGGAGAAGCGTTTCCTCGGGCCATATTTGATGGCCTACTTCGACAGTTTTTGTTGGTTGAGAACAGTGGACATTTTTCCCATGTCATCAAGCTTTAAGCTATGTGGGTCTTGTGCTTGACAGATGTCGGCTACACACCCGCATTCTATTTGTGTATGGTGTTTGGGAGAACACCACAACTCTAAGGATTGCACCTCCTGCCAGAAGCTGACGCTGAAGATGCTCAAGAAACACTGTATGAAACTCCTGCAGATCGTCCCCAGTGGACCTGTGAAGCTGCTGCTTGGGGGCCAGTTTTCCTCTCTGCAACACCCTGGTGGGATCCTTGTCCCAGGGTGTACTTCTGCCCTTTGCCATCGCTCCTGGCATGCCTCCTTTTGCCTGCAACCGAGCAGCACTGACCCTGGTGGGACTGCAAGTCCCAGGGTGCCCAGCGATACAGCAAAGTGGACACAGCTGCGGGTGACGGAGCCATCATGTGCTGAAAAGCGCTACAGCCTTTCCGCAGTGCGGGACGCACCCGGGCCAAGGGCAGGCCCGTCCTTGCCCTTCATAGACAGGAAGAGGCAGGGCAGGGCCAACCCCTTGAATTTACTCTTCCACATTAGTTTTGCCCCAAGACCAGCGCTATCGTGGACACCATCGAACTCAAACTTTAGCTCTCTTCAGCGGCAAGTAGACTGATTATCTTGGTGTTATCTGGACTTTTTTCAACCGTAAATGTTGTTTACCATGTTTGAGGGGCATCTCCTGACTAGTTTCTAAGGTGAACTGCCTCAGGGGGTACCCTCGCGTAGGGATACATCAAAGTCCTTTGTACCTTTCTGTTGAGCCTCTCCCCATAAGCCCTATGTGTTTGTCTATTCCCATTTCATTTGCTGATTTCTTTTGACTGTTTTAACATAACAGGCTACTTTTTCATAACTCACTATGGAGAAACGAACTTGTAATCCCAAAAAAACCCGGGTCCAAGTTAATTCATCTTCCCCAACATCAATTGATAAGATGTTGCAAAGGGCCATAGGTGTTGTTACTTCAGAGATTGAACGTACCGAAAGGCAGTTGTCAATCACCCATGACCTTTTACCGCCTATAGTGGATTTTCCCAGTACCAGTATTCTCCCTGTAGAGTTGCCATTGATAGGAGATGATATCCCACCCCCCTCGCCCCAAATGGTTGACCCAATAGCTACAACAAATTTGGTAGATGAGGGTGTAGGTGTACGTAAGAACGGGAAACGAAAGCAGATAGTTGGGAGGGCAACCACGCATAAGAAGGCAAGAAGAGAGAGCGATTCAATGGTAGAAGATCTTGGCAACCGAAATCCATCATTTGAACCTGTATCAGCCCCTAGCACAGATCCTAACTATCCAGTTTGGGTCCAGTCCTTACTAGTAGACCTTTTTTCCCGGCTTAATTGATTTGATCAAGCAAGAGGTTGCCCCTTTATTTATTTTTTTATTTATAAAGTTTTATATAGCGCAAACAAGATCCTGAGGGATATCAGAGCGCTTTACAATAGGATGGAAGGAAGGGCATAAATACAATATTGACATTAGGTAAGAATAGGAAACAAGGATGATCACATAATTACAGGACAATTGAATGATGGAGAGTATTACATAAACCAGGTATATAGTGGACTACGAAGTAACCAAAGAGGAAGTCCTGAAGGTGATAAAACATTGAAAACCATTCAAGCTTCCAATACCTGGCAGCTCACAAGGCGAGATCACAGCTCTACCCCAGAGCACCCTATGGCACAGCGAGAGCAAGAGCATATTACAAATACCATGCTGGGAATAGTCCGCAGTGTGGATGAGAGTACCCACCCAATGGTTAACACGTTGAGCACCCATCCACCCACCAGCAATGTAGCAGGGCCTAGTACAACCAGAGAAGAGTTGAAGAGTAAGGTAAATGAGCCCCTGCCAACTATAAACCCCCACCCCCCCCCCAGAATCATCGCCCTATGTAATTATTCTAACAGGGGTCCCACCTCTCAACGATACCCAGAGGGAGACACAGCTAGAACTAAGGAATAAGAGCTTATTTTGGCTAGCTACACACAGGCAGCTCCCCTATGAGAGGGCTGGGGAAATTTTAATGGTGAGGAGAGTAGATTGGGTGGGACCAAGTAAAAAACCTAAACCAGGAGACTGTGTGGTTGTCAATTTTAAAAAACCCCAGATGGTACGTATGTTATTAAACCACAAATCCATCCCTGGAGAGCCCCGCACAGATGTGAGAGGTCTTCCGCTGGAACATTTTTATTCGTATTGTTTCAATTCTGGTAGGGCAAAACCCCATTTGGGGCATCCTAGACAAATGGAGAAGAAACAGAATCCTGGCTATAGGACATCCTTTTAGTAGATTGTTTTTTAATTTGCCTGTAAACAATCAATATCGGCTCCTGGAAGATGTAGATTGACTACCAAGTACAAATGATGTGGGCGCTCCTGAGAGTATTCAGGAACCCCAGGGAGGGTGTCTACAGTTAGACCAGGGGAGCTCCAAGTGGTTACCCAGAGTGGGGTTTGGTAAGGACATGGGGGCTTATGTACAACCCATTTCCGGGAGTGAGGTCCTATCCTGTCCACCTGGGTCTATATCTATTACTTTTTCTACCCCTTACAGTTTAAATCATCTAAGTACAATTGAAGCTTCAACCGATTCTATGGGAGGAGCCTCATCCCCAGGTAGTGTGTTAAAGATCCTATCCTGGAACGTAGCTGGCATCAAGAACAAACTTCCTGGCCCTGAGTGGGGACTTTTTGTGGACCAGTTTGACGTTTGTTTGTTTCAGGAGACTTGGGCAAGTAACGACTATTATAGGGCGGGTTTTGTAGTATTTAACATCCCAGCTACCACCAAAGAGAGGGGCAGACCGTCTGGTGGACTATCCATTTGGATTGCTTCCCATGTGGGCTGTACACCTATTCCCCTGACTACCTCCTCTAATGATATTCAATGTGTAATCCTCAGCTTTCCTTAAAAACTGAGGCTTGCCATTATCAATATCTATTTTCGGCCTGTAAGCCTGTGTAAGGAATCAAAAACCCTTGATGAACTAAATTCTTTTATCCTCACGGTGCCGCTAAATTCAAGGTTGATAGTCGGAGGAGATCTAAATTGTCATTTTGAACCTCTTTCTGGCACCCATGACTTGATTAGCAATGAGGAGGACTTGCAGTGGGCCATTCCCGACCCACAAGTCAGCCCAGTGAAGACGTCGTCGCCCTTGGTCCTTCAAATAAATGCCATTTTCTTAAACCATTCCCTGAGAGCATGTAACGTTCGTACATCTTCTGACAGGCCGGGTAACCCAACATTTAATAGAATCGGCCAAGCTTCTCTTATAGATTATATTTTAGTGGAGTGCAGATCATGGCAAAGGGTTCTGGATTTTGCTGTCATGCCATGACACGACAGTGACCATAATACCCTGACATTAACGATGAGGGTTCCGGATTCAGGCATTCTCCCTGCTAATAATTGTCCCCCGGAGAGTAGGTTATCCATCACTAGTAATAGGAGAAGAGTTAAGTGGGGGACAATAAAACAAACACCTGAGAAGCTGGGAGCCCTTTATGAAATGGTAATACCAGCCTTGCAGGAACTTAGCAGCGTCCCTGCTGATTTGGATAACCCTGCCCATATTAAACAGGTTGCAGCACTCCACAAGAACTTGACAATTAAGCTAGCCGATATTTTTTATCCGGTAGTACGCCCTAAAAAAACAAAAATGGTAACCCACATGTGGTTTAATGATAATTGCCATATAGCCAAACTTGCGCTGTTAGCGGCCATGAAGGGAAAAAATAAGCCATTAACTAAAATTAGGAGGGTTCAATACAAATAAGTTGTTTGTCGAGCAAAGCAGTCCTGGGAAGAGAATAAATGGGAAGATATTAAAACCGCCCTAAAGAGCCGGGACATGAAAGATTTCAGGGCCATAGTTAGAACAGGCAGTAGGGAGAGTAACCAAGCAGTTGAACCAAATATCCCAGCAGAACTGTGGGCTGATCATTTTCGGGCATTGTATGCAGTAGAGGCTGATCTGGACCTTCATTTTATTAACGATCGAGCTCCTCTGGGCGAATCAGGAGCAGATAGTGGTTGGGTAGAGGACCCGTCTGCTACTGCCCCTAGACACACCAATGAGGTGGCTGTTGGGATAACCCTCCGTGAGGTCATCTCGGCAATTGAGAAATTACCAGCAGGCAAAGCACCTGGTCTAGATAGGTTGCCAGGGGATCTGTTTCAGGAAGAACCATCCATTTGGGGTCCCTATTTGTATGTGCTATTCAGTGCCATTATGAATGGCATGTCAATCCCTGATACCTGGGCTGGGGCAGAGATCGTCCCAGTTTTTAAAAAGGGCTCTCCCCTACTACCTGCAAACTACAGACCGATCAGCATGATTGATTTCACACAAAAGTTGTTTGCACGGGTATTATTACATCAAATTAACGGCTGGATACAAGAAAGTGCCATCATTAGCCCCTATCAAGCTGGATTCAGGAAGAACACCTCTACTGTGGACCAAATATATAGACTTCAACTTATTGTTTGGAAGACGGTATATATTGAGGGTGGCAGCCTCTATCTGATTTTTGTGGACCTGAAAACGGCTTTTGATTTGGTGCCTAGAACTAAACTTTGGGGGGTGCTAAGAGAACTCGGGATTCCCACCTATTTGCTCAGCATGCTTATTAAGCTGCACAATGCTACTTATGCTCAAGTAAGATGTCGCAGGGGTGGAGAATTAACTAACAGACTCCCAGTTGACAGAGTGAGACATGGTTGTGTGCTTGCACCAACCCTGTTTTGCCTCTTTGTTAACGCACTCATTGCACAACTTTCAGAGGTTGAGGACAACGATGCCCCGAAGTTAGCAAACTCAAAGGTACCAGCATTGATGTTTGCTGACAACACACTCTTGATATCCAAGTCTCCGATGGGCATCCAGAGGATATTGGATAGGTTTGTCACTTTTTGCATTAACAGGAGCTTGGTGATCAACACCATGAAAACCAAGTTCATGATAGTCAATCCGCCCAAGCAAACCCGTCCAAATCCCCAACTAAGTGGCATTACACTGGAAAGGGTCTCTGTATTTGACTATTTGGGTGTTACCCTTGCTGAAAATATGGACTGGGCGCCCCAAATAGCCAAAGCCAAGTTAAAATTAGCCCAGACCTTTGGGTATATAGCTAAACTGGTACGGGAATTGTCTATCAAAACTATCTGCCCTGCCATTGAGATTAATAGGGCGCAAGCGAGGGGATCCAAGTTGTATGGGCCCGAACTCTGGGGGTCACTGTTCCTCTGCCCCTCTCAGTAAAGTTGAGAACAGTTTTCTCAGACAAATTCTGGGCCTCCCGCTTAATAGCCCGTTCATCCCCTTGCGATTAGACTTAGGCATAGCCCCGATCGAAGATGAGGCTGCTTTACAACCCCTAACTTATTGGCGTAGGCTGTGGGTGACCCCAGAACTAGCAGAGTACGAAGCAGAAACAAAGGAGCTATTAACCTACCCAGGAATATTAAAAAAAAGTTCCTTGGTTTGTGCATGTAAGGCATGAATGTTTAAGGATAGCCAAACCAACCCTCTGGAGTAATCCTGAAGAAACTAGCCCTTTGATTTCTCAAGCTGAACTGCTGAGAATTTATCGAACCCAAAAGCTCGAGGCCATCCAGGCAAATCTGAAATTAGGTGTTTTAACCATACAGTTCCTTATTGTCAGGGGGGACTACAAATTAGAACCCTTTCTGGATGACATCCTACCCTTCTCAGTAAGGAAACTATATGTTCAGTTCAGATACAGTACTCTACCCCTCCGGGCTTTTACTTCCAAATGGGCTGGACTGCCACTACGTGGGTGCCCTGCATACAATAATCAGGAGGAGTCTGAACTGCATGTTTTATTCTTTTGTCTCGGGTATCAAGCAGCAAGGCTGTGTTGGCTTATACAATTGTGCCGGAATTTTGGGTTTGTGCATTGTAAGGCGGCATTCAGAGTTTTGAAGCACGACACTTCCAAGCCCATTGTCTTCGCTGTCTCTCGATTTCTAAATGCAATGTGGCGAAGGAGATGGGCTTTTTTAGAAAAGGAAAAACAAATAAAAAATGCTAGCCAGATTGCAGTATCTACACAAGTGTCCAATGTGTAAACTATGGTATAGCCCACCAATGGGAAACGGCTTTTAAAATTTTTATGTGGATCTAGTTTTTAACGGAATCTTGTAGTTTTAATTATTTATTGTATTACTGCTGTTGTCTCGTATGCATTGGGTATATTTACACTAAATGAATTTGATCTGCTACCTGGTATTCTGCCTATGTATTGTGCTACTTTCCCTCCCCTTTGCCATCTTAACATTGTACTGTATGAAAGGAATCATCATGCTATCATGTACAGGCAAACTATTTCAGAGGGAATCGGTATTTTTTGCACTGTCCGGAATGTTTTAAATTTATAATGTTAGTTCTTTTTATCTCTGTCCACTTTTATGGTCCTAGTGACTGAAATAAAGGTTTTTTTAACTGAACTGAACTGAAACTCCTAGCAGCAGGTCTGTCATGATCCTCGGAGACTTCACAGCCTCTGTCGTCTTCCCATTTGGAGGTTTGTTCACGGGGCCATTCTAGGAACCAGAGGTGATCGCAGGGACTTCTCTCTCCTCTGACGTCCCAAGGTAAGTGCAGGCGCTTAAAGTTGCAGCACCCCTCTGACTTCGCAGCGTGGAGATTCCGTCTACAATGGCTCCTCACGCTCGCCGGTTGAGGCCGTACACAACTCTGCCCCGAGCCTCCTTGTCTTTCCAGGAGCCGGTACATCAATGGCCCAGAAGAGGGAGTACTATAACTCTCTACATCTCATATTTGGGCTCCCACCTTCCTCTGGAGTGCCCCAAGGAGGTAAGTGGAGCCATGCCGGTGGGTTCCCCCTCGGTGGCAGTTGGGCCTACAGAGTCGTCTGGTCGGTACCAGATGGCATCAACCGGCTCCATTTCGACTCCGGGGCACAACCCTTTGGGGTCTCTGCCTTTGGCGTATTTCCTTGATCTGAAAGAAACACGTTAGTGTTAGGTTTCTTACCTTAGAATATCCCCAGGCGTCAGACTGTATCCGGAAAGTTTTCGTCAGCAGTACCCCTGCGCATCGGTAGGCGTCGGCTGCGACTCAGCGTCCGTCGGCTGCGTCGTGATCGCCGGGATGACGTCGTCGGAGTACTTAGACACCGCCCTCGCGCGCTGGCGTCAGTTCTTTTTTCCGCACCAGCAAGCGCAAATCCGGAAAGAGCTAGTACCCTTAGTCACTTTTTGACTAACTTTTTTGGTCTATTTTGACTGTCTTTTTCGAGTCGATTCGACTCCTGGTGCCGGTAGGGATGCCTGAATTTAAACCGTGCAATGCCTGTCACCATCTGATGTCGGTGACCGACCCCCACCGCCGGTGTCTCTACTGTCTCGGGCCGACCACGACGACAAGTCGTGCCCCGACTGCCGGGTCTTGACCTCGAAAGCTAGGGGGGAGCGGTCCCGTAAGCTTCTCGAGCTCCGGCAGGCAGCTCCGCGTCGCTTGAGGTCCTGGTCGTGGAGGAAGTTAAGGGACCGGTCGCGGAGCACCAGCCTTAGACGCTCCTCGAGCCATCACCACTCGTTGGGCTCAAAGTCCTCCGGTCAGTCGAAGAAGAAGTCATCGCTCTTCTGACTCCCCTCGCCGGTCGCGGGACTCGGCCAAGGGTTCGGGTGGCACCACCCGTGCATCTCCGCCTGAGCCGCGTCCGGCCCCACACCCTCCGGTCCCTGTGCTTCACGCGACTCCGGGCAAGATTCAAGATTTCTTCGTGGCCATGAAGACACTCTTTCCGCCGTCAAGGTGCGCCGCTGCGCCTTCGGGCCCCGCGGATCCGACTGGGGGCCCTAGCGGGCCGGCGGCTTCGGCCCCGGTGCCGTCGGCGACTTCGGTCCGACACCGCAGGACCCCTCAGGATCCAAACCTGGATCCCGGTTGACGCTAGTCGACCTCACGACTCCTCCTCTGGCGCCAACCCCTACGGTGCCACTCCGGCGACGTCCTTAGACGCCGCAGTCCCGGTTTAAGTCCGGGTCCGACACAGGAACAGCGCCCCTCGGCGCTGTCTCCGGGGTTGATGGGTGAGGCCTTCACCTACGACCCGGCTCCGTCCTTTATGCCTGTTTGTCAGGACACAGATGAAGGGGAGGACTGGGAGGGGTCTGAGGACCCTCCGGCACAACAGTGTCAGTTAAGTCAGGACTGGGCAGATGAGCTGGGGGAGGCCAGTGGTCTTGACACATCGCCTGACACTGGGTTCATCTCTCCTCCCTCCGTGGCTACGGAGGAGGGTGCTACATATGGTGTGGTGATGCGTAGGGCAGCCAAGGTCTTGGCTCTTGAGGTCCCTGCTGCGGCCGTGAGGACTAATCTCCTCACTGAGGTGCTTCAACTGCCAGTAAGCTCTTCGGAGCCTATGCTGCCATTTAATGAGGCCCTCTCTGACGTTCTGATGGGCATTTGGTCCAGGCCCTCCACAGTGTTTCCTGTGGATCGGACCGTGGCCCGACGCCGGCTCCGGGCGACCCCTGCTTTCTGTCCGTGCACCCCACTCTCGAGAGCCTTGTGAACCTGGCCTCTACGTCCCAGACCGCATTCCCGTCCGCTTTCCCGGATCGGGAATCCAAAAGGCCAGATCAGTTTGGGAAGAAACTGTTCTCCTCAGTCACTTTTGGGTTGCGGTCCATTAATACTGCATGCCTTTTGGGCCGTTAGACCCACTCTCTGTGGGATACGGTGGCGGACGTGCTGCCTCAGTGTCCGGAGGAGGCCCAGACAAGGCTCGCCCAGGCTCTTGCTGAGGGGCGAGATGCGGCACGGTATTCCATACGATGTGGACTTGATACCACAGACTCGCTGGGCAGAGCGATTTCCACGACGGTGGCGATCTGTCGCCACGCCTGGCTGAGGTCCACCAATTTTTATGGGGATGTCCAGAGCACACTCGTGGACATGCCCTTCGATGGCCTTTGTCTTTTTGGCGACAAAGCAGACAGTGCGCTTGAGCTTTACAAGGACTTAAGGGCTACAACCACGTCCTTGGGCCTGTCAGGCCAGCGCCAGAAGACTTCTGCTTTTCCCCCCTTTTGTGGCCAAGGAAGGGGTGCCCCCACACATTGGTCCAGCCACAGGCCGCAGAACCAACCTCAACGCGGTCGCGGACGTGGTAACCGCCGTGGCGGTGCAGAGGGACAGAGGCCCGGTCAGTCCACATCCACTTCCGCAGCATCTGCCTCAAAGCCTTCCTAGTCCGAGCTTTCAGGCCCATTCAACACCAGTGGGGGGGCAGGGTTCGCCATCACCTACTCCACTGGCGTACCATCACTTCGGACAGGTGGGTGCTGCAAATCATCCGAAGGGGCTACTCCCTCCCCTTCGAGGCGACCCCTCCAGCCATGCCACCGCAGTACCACCGCATGTCGAGGGATCATTTGCAGCTGCTGCAGGAGGAAGTTACGGCCCTGTTGGCCAAGGGGGCCATTGAGCTCGTTCCAGGGCCAGAAGTAGGACATGGTTGCTACTCCGGTTACTTTCTGGTTCCCAAGAAGGGCAAAGGGGGCCTGCGCCCTACCGTGGACCTCCGGAGCGTCAACTGCTTCCTCCGCAAGAAGAAGTTAAAGATGCTGACTTTAGCTCATGTCCTGTCTGCCTAGACCCTGGAGACTGGATGGTAGCATTGGAGTTGAAGGACACATATTTCCACATCCCCGTCCTGCCGGCCCATTGGCGCTACCTGCGGTTCACGGTAGGCTACGAGCACTTTCAGTTTACCGTGCTCCCTTTCGGCCTCACCAGTGCCGCTCGGATGTTCACGAAAGTGATGGCGGTGGTCGCAGCTCATCTGCGCACATCAGGGGTTCCAGTCTTCCCCTATCTCAAAGACTGGTTGTTAAAGGCAGGCTCGGCCCAGACAGTCGTCTCCCACCTCCAGAACACCGCCGATCTCCTGCACCCGCTGGGGTTCTCCATCAACGTGCCGAAGTCACACCTGTGCCCATCTCAGAAGCTCCTCTTCATTGGAGTGGTTCGGGACTCGGCACAGTTTCGGGTTTATCCTCCCGAGCAGCGGGTTCGGGATATTCAGGCTCTGATTCTGATCTTTCGGTCTTTATCCAGAGTCTCGGTCAGGATGACGCTGGGGCTCCTGGGGCTGATGGCCTCCTGCATCCTGCAGGTACATCACGCCAGGTGGCGGATGCAGGCTCTGCAATGGGACCTGAAGTTCCAGTGGGCACAGCATCAGGGCAACCTGTCCGACCACATCCTGATCTCGGAGGGCACTGCAAGACAGTTGCAGTGGTGGCTCACGGACCGCGATTGGGTCAACGGCATATCTCTCCCCCTACCCCAACCGGAGCACACAGTGGTGAGGAATGCGTCCCCCCTAGGATGGGGGGCCACATGGTAGAGGCAGTGATCAGAGGCCTCTGGTCTCCGGCGGAGTCCTGGCTCCATATCAACCTTCTGGAGCTGCGGGCGATCCGACTTGCACTGAAGGCATTACTTCCCTCTGTCCGGGGAAGTGTAGTGCAGGTGTTCACGGACAACACCACCGCCATGTGGTACTGCAACAAACAGGGCGGGGTGGGGTCATGGACCCTTTGTCAGGAGGCTCTGCGCCTCTGGACATGGCTGAAACACCAGGGCGTCACCCTGGTGGTTCAACACCTGGCAGGTTCCCTGAACGCCAAGGCGGACAAACTCAGCCGCCAGTGCATGATGGATTACGAATGGCGTCTGAACTCGGACCTGGCGCAAGGTCTCTTTCAGCAGAGGGGAGAGCCTTCGTTAGATCTATTCGCCACTGAAGAGAACACGCAATGTCATCAGTTCTGCGCTTTTGAATTTCCAAGGCGGCATTCGCTCGGAGATGCTTTTCGTCGCGGGTGGAGTTGCGGTCTGTTGTATGCCTTTCCGCCTATACCACTTCTTCCCAGAGTGCTGAAGAAGATCAGGCGCGACTGGGCCCAAGTCATCCTTGTGGCTCCGGACTGGGCACGAAGATACTGGTCTCTAGAGTTACTCAGTGTGTCAGTTGATCCCCCAGTATGTCTGCCTCTTCAGGAGGACCTTCTGTCGCAGCAACAGGGGACGGTCCTCCACCCAAAACTGTCCAGTCTCCACCTACATGCGTGGAGATTGAGCGGCGACAGTTGAGGCCATTTGACTTGCCTCCTCAAGTCTGTGATGTAAGTCTGGCAGCCTGGCGTCCCTCCACAAAAACGGTATACACCTGCAGGCGGAACAAATTTGAAGCATGGTGCACAGCAAAGGCTGTGGATCCTCTTTCTGCCCCTCTTTCAGAGGTTCTCCTCTGTCTTCTTTCTCTTGCCCAGCAGGGCTCTGCTCTGGGCACTATCAAAGGCTATCTCTAGGCTATTTCAGCCTTCTTAAGGCTTCCTGATCAACCTTCTCTTTTCAAGTCCCCTGTTGTAAATAGATTCTTGAAAGGCATCACGCTCCTGTTCCTTTCTTGATGCCTCAGTGGGACTTGAACTTGTGCTTACTTATCTGATATGCGCTCCTTTGAGCTACTTCATAATTGCCCTCTCCGTCTTCTGACTCTTAAAACTGCTTTCCTGGTTGCCATCACCTCTGCCAGAAGAGTGAGTGAGCTCCAGGCTCTTTCTTCTAAGCCTCCTTTCCTCTCTGTCCATGCGGACAAAGTTATTCTGAGGACTCGCCCTTCGTCCCTGCCCAAGGTGGTTACGGCCTTTCACATTGGGAAGTCCATCACCTTGCCCACCTTCTTTCCGCCTCCGCATCCCTCGAAAGAGAGGCTCCACCGTCTGGACCCAAAACGTGCGCTCTCTTTTTACCTGGACCTCACACAACAGTTCCGGGTGGACGACCAGCTCTTTGTTGGTTAAGTAGGCGCTAAAAAGAGACAGGCGTTGCACAAGCGGACCATCTCTCGTGATCATTTTAGCCAAGTAATAACAGACCTTGATGCACAAAGGAGCCTCCTGTGGGGCTGCGCGCCCATTCCACTCTGGCCACGGTGGCTACTACTGCCCTGGGTCGGGGAGTCCCCTTGCAGGACATCTATCCGGCAGCTACGTGGGCCTCACTGCACACGTTTGCCAAGCACTACTGCCTGGACAGCCAAGTCTGGAGAGATGGCTTTTTCGGCTGTTCCATTCTCCATGACTTCCTGGTGTAATATTGGTTCGCAGACCCACCACTGGGGTTGGTATTGCTGGGTTATCTATTCTAAGGCAAGGAATCTAACACTAACGTGTTTCTTTCAGATGCCCAAGTTACTTACCTTCGGTAACAATATATCTGTAAGAAACATTAGTTAGTGTTAGATTCCTTTCCACCCCACCCATTCTACCCGTTCTGCGAACCGATATCTAGGGTTAAGGTATCTCCCTTTGAGGGCCCTAGTTTCATGGCACCAGTGTATGTTTCCTGCATGGCTCTGGGTTCCTGGCGTGGAAAGCTATGTACAGAACTGACGTCAGTACACGAGGGCGGCTGCTAAGTACTCCGACTACGTCATCGCTGCAATCACGACGGACGCGGAGCCGCAGACGACGCCTACCGACGCGCAGGGGTACTACTGACGCAATCTTTCCAGATCCAGTCTAATGCCTGAGGATATTTTAAGGTAAGGAATCTAACACTAACTAATGTTTCTTACAGATATATTGTTACTGAAGGTAAGTAACTTGTGCATCAAGGCAGTTCCATCTCTTATCGACATCAAAGCGCAACCGTCTCAACGCCGGGTGTGTATTTAATGGAGTAATCAATGCGAATGATTGCCTTCCTGCTGCCTCTCGTGGTGACACAGAGGAATTGGGGCGTTTACAGCCTATGTCTGAGTCCATTTCACCTTTTTTGGAAGAGAGTTGGTTGCCTGCACTGTGGGAGGCTAGTGGGCCTGAGTAGTTTCCGGCTTCGAGGCTACTTTCCCCTCCTTGCCTTGCTACTGAGGTAAGTTCCTCCTTGTAGATATTCTTAGGAGGGGGCTATGGTTTTGGAGTTGTCTCTTCTTACTATGGAAAATTCCACTGATCCCCTGATTGATGTACTTTATCAGGGTCAGACAGGGGTGCAGCCTGTTCTCCCATGTAGAGAGGCCCTGTACGACATATTGTTGGGGACTTGGGGTAAGCCTGAGACGGAGTTTGCAGTGGATCGTGCTATATCTCGCAGGCACCTGCCTGCTCCTTAGAGACCCAGCTTGTCTCCTCAGGCATCCTACCTCTGGTGGTACAGGCTGTCTCACCCTCTCAAAATATGGATTCTCTGCCTAATGCTTAATTAGATAGAGAATTTAGGAGGCAAGATTCATATGGCAGACATATTGTGTCCGCAACTAGTTCTATCTTAAGGTCCACTACCATTTATTGGTTCTTGGGTGTTTTTCTCACACATTGTGGGGTTCCTTGCAGACTATGTAGCCCGCACTTACTGATGGCCTTCAACCTAATCTTGAGCAGCTGATTAGGGATGGACAACAGGCAGCTAAGATGATTATTAGATGTGGCATGAATACTACTGATTTCGTAGGTCAGGCCACTGCATCCTCTGTGTGCCTGGTTCCGGACCTCAGGCTTTTCGGAAGCGGTCCAGAATGCCTTGGTCAGTATGCCTTTTGGTATGTTATGGGACATTTGTAGAGTGCACGTACACCATCGGGCCTCTTGGTGCTAGGTTTAGAACCACCACAGAAGTTGTGTTTAGCAGTAGGCGTGAGTCAAAAGCCAGGTTTTCAGGTTTTTTAAAAACTCATATAATCATCTGTCTGTCTAATCTCGATCGTCATGGAGTTCCAAAGTTGGGGGCCCAACTTAGAGAAGTTCAAACCACCCATTCTTTTGCGCTATAATCTGGGGACTGTCAGCAACTTAATTTGTACTGATCTGAGATTTCATTTGGGGATTTATGGGTAGATCTTTGAGAAGAGAAATTTGGGGCCTCTTTTGTTGATTGCCCTAAAGATAATACAGCCTGTTTTGAACATGGACCTCTGTACCACAGGAAGCCAGTGAAACTCCTTCAACAATGGCTTCATATGACAGTGCCTGGGTTGCTGAAATATGATTCTGGCAGCTTGATTTTAGATCAAGTGAAGCTTATAGGTTAGGATGATAGGGAGGCCTAAGTAAATGGCATTGGCATAGTTAATTCTAGAAAAAATCATGGCCATCATGATTAAAGTGCTCAGTTGATAAAGACAGGATAACGTAACCATGCTTATCTGGGATTGCATGGAAAGATTAGCGGCTATTTGGATGTCTAGACTCTTTACAATGCTCTTAGGGGTGGGTGAAGTTCCTAATCTTTTAGGCCAGTGTGTTGAAGTCCAATGGTTTAGTCTGTTGTTGGAAATGACTATCTCTGTTTTATCAGAATTCAGTTTTAGATGGTTGTGATTCATCCAATCTTTGATGAATAACCTAGTATTTTGGAAAAATAGCTTGGAGTCCTGTGTCTCGTCATTTAGAAAAATCAGTTGCAAATTGTCTATGTAGTTGTAAATATTAACCTTCATTTGTTGGAGGGAGTAAATCAGAGGGTGAATATAAAGGCTAAAAAGGTGGGGGGACAGGGAGGAGCCCTGAGGAACCCAAGGGTTAGTGGTGACAATGGCAGAGCTGTAGGGTGCAAGCCTGACTGATTAGGCGCGATCTTTCAGAAAGGATTTCATCCGTTTTTAAGCTGTGCCTGTAAGATCTGCCGCCACCAATCTTTCCGCTGTATCACATGATCAACGGTATTGAATGCTGCTGACGGGTCAAGTAAGACCAATGCTTACGTGTGCCTCCTGTCCGATTATTCCTTCAGATCGCCCACAACACTTAAGATGACTGATTGTCGAATGAGAGGGCCGAAAACCTGCTTGACTAGGGTCTAGTAAGTTGGTCTCTTCAATTAAGGCGCAAAGAAGTTTGGCTATATGAGCCTCAAGGATTTTTGCAGGGTAGGGGAGAAGCGATATGGGTTTTTAGTCGTCTAGGTGGAGGGGATCCATATCAGTTTTCTTTTGGAGCGGGATTATAACTGCTCCTTTAACCCCTTCAATGCGCATGACGGAACCATTCCGTCATGAGTCACAGTTGGGCTGTGCTGATGACGGAATGGTTCAGTCACGACCACACCTGCGATTGGAATGTCCAGAACAGGGCTGGAATTCCTGCCGCACACAAGCGGTTAAAAGCGCAAGGGACCACACCTTGCATCAGTGACAGGTTGAGCAAGGCGAGAGTACTATCTAGTAAGAGGGCAAACATTTCTTTTTGTATTGCCCTGTGGCAGGGGTCTTTAGGTGAGCCTGATTTTACCTTATTTGTTAATTCTGTGAGACGTTCTATATTTATACCATGAAAGGTAGAGAGTGTGGCGGGATTGCTATCTTGCTGTTGAAATTTCCAATCCTGCGCACTAGGCCCAATGGAGTCTAGAATTTATTTTTATTTTATTCACAAAGAAGTGATTAAGATTGTCACACAGTGCCTGAGAAGGGGTGATTGCAGGTGTTATTTGGTCAGAGTTTGCTAATTCCTTTAGTATATTGAAAAATATATTTTGCCTTCTTTTCTCAGCTTAAAACTTTATTTGTAAAATAGACTTTTTTGCTTCTACCATGGCTGCTTTGTAGGCTGTCATGGATTTTATATATATTTCCCTTGTTTTTGGAAAGTACTTTTTCCGCCAATTCCGTTCAGCCTGGCGGGTTCTTAGCTTTGCTAATTTCAGCCCTGAGGAGAACCACTTGGAAGCCTTGTGTCACCGCGAGCGACTGGCTTGACTATGTAGAGGGGCATGTATGTCACTTGCCTTTAGTTGCCAATTTTTTATAGCTATCTCAAACTTGTCAACGTTATCTATTCTTGCCAGGAGGTTAGATGCCAGGGTATTGTGGAAGGTGGACAGGTAAATGCAATTCCAGTTTCTGGTCATTAATTTTGGGCCATCTGGGGTTTGGCTAACAAAGATCCCTTAGGGTGAAGGTGATTAAATGGTGATCTGACCAAACGCACGGGTTGATTGTTAGCTTCTGAACTGAGAGATTGATGAACCATACCTGGTCAAGTGCATGTCCTTTAATATGTGTGGACTCATGTATGTATCCTTCGAGATTCAGGTTTTTCAGCGAGTCGGTAAGTTCCTTTGAGCCCTTGCTTCTTCTTCCACATCTGCCCTGTAGTTCAGATCTCCTATTAACAGAATTTTTGCGTAATCTATGGTCAGGGGTGCAAGATAATTTGCTAGATCATTTGTAAATTCCCCCATCGCTATTGGAGGCCTATAGATCAGTACACACACCAATATGGAGGTGGCAGAATCCAATTTTAAAGATAGACTATCAACTAATGCAACACCTAAGGGGGAGATGGCAGTTGAAGGAAAGGTTTTTTTATAGCTGCTGCTACCCCTCCTCCTCTTTTCCCAGAAAGTCTGTTAGTCTGTAAAAATAATAGTTTTCAGGTAGTGCAGCTGGTATGTCTGTAGTAGATTCAGTTGTTAGCCAAGTTTCTGTCAGTAGCAGTATGTCTAGGGCCTCGGTGTCTAGTAGGTTGAAAATTTCTAATTGTTGTTTGACCATAGAGCGTGTGTTTAGATACCGTATGTTTAGCTCCTTTGGTGCAGAAGCGTGTGCCAAGGGGGTAGTGTATTCGTAATTCTTGATGGGTATCTTAGGACCAGATCACTGGAGGTCTTTTCTGGTTCAGAGTCTAAAAGGCCGAGCCATTTTAACTTGTATTTAACGGTTGGTTCAATTTTCAGTATAACCTGTGAGGCCAGAAATCGTAGTTCTTGTGATTAGTACTTACATTTTTGGGCGATAGTGACTGGCCCCAGGCCCCGTCCGGCCGCGGACGGGCGCAGATGGACTTGTCTTTTCGCCAGCGGCACGTCCGTGCTGCTGCCCTACTTTTAAGCCCTGTGGAGTGCTCCCGACTCCGCCCTCCCTTCCCTTTGATGGCACCCATCTTTTTGGTGCCCAGGCATACTCAGCTTTACGGCGTTTCCAAGATAGACGAGGTGAAACAGTTTCTCTTTTTGATTTTGTCCATGTATTAGGGTTGTCTGGGGAATATTAATCTTTAGATTTTTGCATGGCTGGCCATGTTATGGCAGTGCCATGATGGTTTAAGTTCCGCCTGTTGGTGACACCTGATGTGGTGTTCCTGCAGTTAGCAGATATTATTGTTTCAATGCTGTCTTTGACAGGTTATGTGGTACGTGGATACCTGTTGCATAGGCTTTCCTCTAATGATGAGCTTCTTAATCAAGAGGTTATTTGCTTGCAATGTTTGTTCCTGTTAGGAAGATTACCTATGCCTCATACTTTTTTGGAAGCAGTTCTGTATGCTGGTATGCATTACTTTTGATTTTTTTGTATCTCTTATAGGAATATCTTGCTTATACCTATGGAAGACCTTTCATACAGAGTATGATTATTCTTTACACCTACTCTAAATTTCTACTTCAGTACAAATTTTGGTCTGTTTTGATCGAGATATCTACTAGAACATTCTTGTTTGATTGGTCCTTCATTTGATTGCGGTTCTTTTTGGTAGTTTTGGTGGTGGATACCTTGCTTTGAGTTCAGGGGGTGCACTGATTGCTTTTGCTTTAGGAGATTTTTGCAAGGGTTATGCTTCCCTATGAGGGACTTATGCCAACCTTTCCATGTTGTGTGTTCCTTGCCTGCGCATGGGGTTTTGTCCCTTGAGATGTATTTCTCATTCTTGGAGATGTTGCATATGTTATATTCAAAGGCTCTTTTTTTATATTCCTTTAAGTGATTGTGTTACTAACACTTACCTCTCTTATGGAGGGTCTATGGCATACTTTCATTCTTGGAACATAATTGTTCCATGATCACTGCTTGTTATGTTATCTGGAATGCAATGTCAGAATATTTTGACCCAGGTGGTTTAGCTTTTACAGCCATGTCCAGCATTTTCTGGATGGATTTCTTCTTTTCTGAAAGAGAATGTACACCTTTATGGTTCTTCTCTTCCTTAAGAACATCTGGAGTTTTCTTTTCCATAAACTTTGATATGCTTGTGTAGTTACACTTTTCCTATTGGATGGTTGGATGTCATCGGTCTCCCTGGGGACATTTTCTTTCTCTAATCAACAATTGTTCTTTTTGTGACTTACAGCCCTTTCAGGGTTCCGATATATATATCCTAGTCTGTTTTATGGTCCTATTCCGGTTCTGTCCAATATTCCAACTGGATATCTTTTGAGATTTCCATGGGTTGGGTTTTACTCCATTTTGACCTGTTGGAACAAGTGTGGTCGTAAGTGTTTTCAGATGTCAAATTATTATTTTCCTGTGTTTTCTTTTAGGCTGATCATAGTAATAGCCTCTCAGGATACCTTTGAGCAGTTGGCATTATCTTAAAGCTAAGTCACCCAGGGAATATGACACACACAGGTGTAATGTATCTGTGTTGTGCATATTTAGATTTAGCTTTGCTGTATACAATAAGCCAGGATATGTATTATATTTTTGCAAATCTTGCTATGAGTTGCAGTTTGCTTTTCTCTTTACTGTTTTATCTGTGACTGTATGTCCTATCCTGTAGATATGTGTGTGTGTGTGTGTGTGTGTGTGTGTGTGTGTGTGTGTGTATATATATGAATGAATATATATGTATGTATACATGTATGTATGTTTGTCTATATATATGTGTGTGTGTATATATATGTATATGTAAGTATATATTTTTGTGTGTATATGTGTGTATATATGTATGTGTGTAAATGTATGTGTCTATATATGTTTGAATGTCCGTATAGATATATATATATATATATGTGTGTCCGTATATGTTTGTATGTGCCTGTGTATGTCTGTATATATGTATGTGTCTGTATATAGGTATGTATGTGTATATGTGTGTGTATGTGTATGTATGTCTGTATATATGCATGTATGTCTGTATATATGTGTGTATGAATATGTGTGTGTATGTGTGTATGTGTGTACGTATGTGTATGTGTATGTATGTGTGTATATGTATGTATGTGCGTATATGTGTGTATATGTACGTGTGTATATGTATGTGTGTTGCATATGTGTGTGTATATGTATGGGTATGTATGTATGTATGTATATGTATGTGTGTATATGTATGTGTCTGTATATATATGTGTGTGTATGTGTGTGTATGTATGTGTATATACATGTATGTGTGTGTATGTATATTTTTGGGTATGTATATGTATGTGTGTATATGTATGTGTGTATATTTATATGTATGTGTATATATATGTATGTGTATATGTGTGTGTATGTGTGTGTGTATTTATGTATGTGTGTATATATGCATGGATGTGTGTGTATATATGCATGGATGTGTGTGTACATATATGCATGGATGTGTGTGTGTATATATGCATGGATGTGGGTGCATATATGCATGGATGTGTGCATATATGCATGTATGTATGTGCATGGGTGTGTATATATGTGTATGTATGTATATATGCATGTATGTGTGGGTATATATGTGTGGGTATGGGTTTATATGTGTGTGTGTGTGTATATATATATATATATATATATATGTGTGTGTGTGTGTGTGTGTGTATGTATATGTATGTATATGTGTGTATATATCTTGGTGACTCCACTGCCACATGGCTTTGTAGTTCCTCAAAACATGGAGCACGGACCTCAGTTGAGTGCACAGCATCTATTTTATTGTTCCCAAACTTCTGTCGGCCATTACGCGTTTCGGCTCCGGGGAGCCTTGATCACATGACACGCAAGTCACCTGACTGGTTTTAGAACATTTTTTTTTAATTCAATTTTTTTTCTCCACTTTTCACCACAAACAGTGTTAAAGTGACAGTGCATTTTTGTGACCAGTACCCATTTGTAAGTTTAGTACACAACCTAATTTACATTATAATACATTTGTTACATAATGTGTATGCTTTGTATATGTTGATCCTTTCGTAGTCGGAGCTTAATTTGGATACCTCAATGATAGATCGTCAATCATAAATCATGGTGTCAATACCAGGAAAATCCAATAAACCCTCATGCCTATATGGATCATACATCTTGTGCAAAATAAGCAAAATCCAACAAAGTGAAATATAGGTATCTACACATGTGTGTACATAGACTTTAAAATGTTGTAAAATCTGTGTTCGCTCATAAGAAAGTATCGGCCAATCCTTTTTCAACCATTATAGCGCTTGGTCCCCTTCAGTGCAAAGCATCTGCAGTGCAACATATTGATTAATAAATAGATTTTTAAAAAGACTTTAAAATATCATAAAATCTATCAGGATGTGTCAAATTTGAGACTGTGCAAAGTCCAGGTGTGAATACCCGTAAACCCTTCTAAGATACATTTAATTGGTATCTGTTGGATCACATGCAAAGTAAAAAGTCATCATAACTATGTAAACATTTAGGGCTGATTATGAATAGACTTCAGATTTAATATAAAATCCTCCACCGTCTAAAAATCAATCTGTAAATGCCCGTAAACATGAATATTAATTCATCCCATCCATTATATATCAACTTATGTTGTGGCTGTTTAGTTGGTTGTTCAACGATGTAGCTATATCATTGTAACCTTTTTGGTTGACGTCAGTACTGATAAAAATCACCCTTGCTAAAACGTCAAAGGCCTCTGACGTTAATAGCGTGAAATATAGTGAGGTGAGATTTGTATGTGCAAAAAAGAATAGTTTATAAAGCCAAGATAAAAGCCTTTATCTTGAGGTGAACTTGTTAAGTTCATATTGTGATTTAAAATTACTTTGTTGTTTTTTTATGTTTTATTTTATATGTGCATGATACTTATACTACCCATGTAAGGGATCATTTAATCTTATTACAGTGCATTACAAACAAAATCCCTAAAATATTAGATTCATAGGTTTGCATAATATGAACCAAATATTAAAGCAGAGATATTCCTCCAAGTTAATGTGGTATTGAGGTTTAAAATGTATAGCAATCTGAAGACATACTGAGAACTGTGTAGCTTTTTTGTAATTATAGACATGTGTACAGGTCTTCTGTAATGTTAAGACCATTGGGGCTCTTGGAATCCAGTTCTATAATGTATCTGGTTTCCAATTTCCGCATAATTCCTTCTCTGTTGCCCCCTCTTTTGTTGAACGGCACACAGTCAATTATGTAGTATTTCCGATGCTTTGGGTCAGCTTGGTGGAATTCATTAAAAGGTTGGGTGACAGGATATACTGGGTCTCGATTCTTTATAGCCCTGATGTGTTGTAATATCCTTTTGTGCCTCTGCAGCTTGGTACTTCCCACGTACAGAAGCCCACAGAGGCATTCCAGGACATATACAACAAATTCAGTTTTACATGACAGAGATTTGTCAATTGTTCAGTCACCTCCCCCAAAAGCTGTTTTAAAGGTTGTGGTGTTAATGCCCTGCTGACAGGCTTTGCAGTTTTTGCACCTGTAAAAGCCTTTTCTTTGACTTAGCCAGTTCACTTTGGGTTGATTTATTTGGTTATTAACAACTAGCCTGTCTTTCATGTTGGGGGCCCGCCTGTTCATAATTGAAAGTCTAGGGGGTAGTACATGTTCTAGGACCGGATCATTTTTAACCAAGGGCCAGTTTCTCTGGTTGATAAGATTTATCTCCTTGTGTTGTTTACTGTACCCCATTCTGAAATCATGATTAGATTCTTCTGTGGTTCTTGCTAATTGTACAGTGGTGTCAGTTCTAATGTCTGATTCTGGCTCTACAGGTGTAGGTCTTAATAGTGTATCTCTGTTAATTGCATTGCTTTTAAGAATGGCAGCATCAATGCATTTAGTACTATACCCCCGTTTAAGAAACCTCTGTTTGCTTTCCAATTGAGCCTTTTTCAGTTCACTTTTAGTGCTACAGATACGTTTTAATCGTATCATTTCGCCGTAAGGGATGCTCTGGATCAGAGGCTTGGGATGTTGGCTGGTTGCATGTAGGACTGAATTTACAGCGGTTGGTTTCCTGTACATTTTAGTTTCAATCCTATCTCCCTCTATGTATACCTCAACGTCTAGAAAGAGGACCCTGTCTGCACTGATATCCAAAGTGAACTGTAAATTAATGTCATTGTGATTTAATTCATTGATAAAAGCCAGCGCCTCAGATTCTGAGCCCTGCCAAAATACAAAAAGATCTGTATACCTCCACCAACATTTTACATGTTGGTTGAGGGTGTTGGCACGTTTTCTATGTAGGGCCAGTTCCTCCCACCAGCCCATGTGAAGACAGACATAGCTGGGGGAGAAACTGGCTCCCATAGCAACACCCCGCAATTGTTGGTATAAAACATGTTGAAATAAGAAAATGTTGTTACGTAAACAGAAATCAATCATATCACTGATCATTTTGCTGTGATTTTTGTGTATGGCATTTCTTTGACCCTGATGATATTCAATAGCCCTCAGAACCATCCTTATGGTTTATGCTCGTATACAGAGCTATTATTAGAAGATAATTGCTCTGCCACTCAAAGTTGTGTATCTTGGCCAAAAAATCGCCAGTGTCCTTTAAGTATGACGGCAGTTTCTGGACAAAGTCTTGTAAATAATGATCAATCTATTGTGACATGTGTTCTGTTAATCTGTTGTTAGCAGAAATAATGGGGCGTCCTGGCGGTTTGATGGGGTCCTTATGGAGCTTGGGTATAAAGTAAAGAACTGGTGATGTTGGCGAATTGTACCTGAAAAACAAATATTGATCTTTGCCTATTAAACCCAACCCCTTCCAGGCCATCAGTTTGGTGTAAAAGTCATCATACGTTGTCTTTAACATTGATTGATCGCATCTTCTGTAACAATCTTTATCTGATAGCTGTTTTAGAGTGATATAGTCCGTTTTGCCCCAAATTACCAGATTTCCGCTTTTGTCAGCGTTCTGTATGATAATGTCCTTACTTTTGGATAGTTTGCTCATTAACTGATGGTATTTAATTTCCTGCTTGTTTTTCTTATTGTTTTTCTTTTTGTTGACTTTATAATTCAGTTGTTTTAGTCCTGAAATGATCTGTTCATGGTATACATCAATGCCATCTCTAGGCATAATCAGGGCAAAGGTTGAGCGAGGTTTCAATGTCTTGCTTTTTCTGATGTTTTCAACCTCGTTAGTAGTTTGCAATCCAACATTTACATTTTGTGATTCTATTTGCGCTTATGATTGCATATCTTTAAGAAGCAACATGTCTTGACTTGTCAGATTGAACATTGGTCCCGGGTCATCCAGAGGCGGTGAGTTAGCCACCTCACTGTTGTCAGCTTGGCCCGATGCATTTTTTTCAGGAGGTGAAACTTTTTTAGTTTCAATTTTCTTATGCTTTTAAATATATCCATTCTGGTGGCCGCATAGTCGAAGGAGCTTTCTAGAGAAAATGATAAACCCAATGACAGTAACTGTAGCTCCGCTTGCATCTGAAAGAGACATGTTAGTGATAGATTCCTTACCTTAGAATATCCCCAGGCGTCAGACTGGATCCGGAAACTTTTGCGTAGCAGTACCCTTGCGTGTCGGTAGGAGTCGTCTGCGGCTCCGCGTCCGTCGTCGGCGTCGTGGGCGCCGTGATGATGTCGTCGGAGTACTTAGACGCCGCCTCCGCGTGCTGACGTCAGTTCTTCTTTTTTCCCCGCCAGCCAGCGCAGATCTGGAAAGAGCAGCTACCCTAGTCAATTTTTGACTGAGTTTTTGGTGATCTTTTGATCCATTTCGAAGTCTGTATGACTCCGACGGTGCCGTAGGGATGCCCGGATTCAAGCATTGCGACAAGTGCGACCGTACCATGTCGGTCACGGACCCCCACCGCCTGTGCCTGACGTGTTTGGGCGTCGACCATGATGACGAGGTCTGCTCCGACTGTCGGGCCCTTTCGAGGAAAGCCAGGCGGGAGCGGTCCCGCAGGCGGCTCGAACTCTGGCAGTCGGCCCCGCGCCGTGTGAGGTCCCGGTCCCGGTCCCACGGGAGGTCGAGGGACAGGTCGCGGGGACGGAGCCGTCACAGCTCCCGGAGTCGGCACCACTCCTCTGGGTCCAAGTCGTCAGGTAAGAAGCATAAGAAGTCGAAGAGACATCATCGCTCTTCTGACTCCCCCCGATGCTCGCACGATGCGGCCGGGGGTTCGGGTGACACCGCCCACACGGCTCCTCGGGAGTCGCGGGCGCCGCGTCCGGCCCCATACCCTCCGGTCCCTGGGCTGAACGCGACGCCGGAGGAGATTGAGCGTTTCCTCATTGCCATGAGGTCCCTTTCTCCTCCGATGGGCTCCGCAGCGCCTTCGGGCCCAGCGAACCCGTCTGGGGGCCCAGGTGGGTCGGGGGCTTCGACCCTGACGCCGTTGGGTGCTTCGGCCCGACGCCGCCGGCGCCTTCGGGCCTGGTGCCGCAGGGCCCCATGATCCAGACACCGCCGGTGCCCTCGGGCCCGGCGCCGCAGGGTACAGCGGCTCCGGCGCCTTCGGGCCCGGCGCCGCAGGGTGCCGCTGGACCTTCCTCGGGCTCTGGATCGTCACAGGTGGACCTTACGACCCCCCCGGCGTCGGTCCGTGTGGTGTCCCCTCCGGCGCCGTCCTCGACGCCGTTTGGAGATTTTTGCTTCTACGAGCCGACCTCATACAATTATGACCCTGAATCTCAGGAGATGAGGGATGAGGGATGAGGAGGATTGGGAGGGGTCTGAGGACCCTCTGACCAAGGAGTGTCAGTCTAATATGGACAGGGCAGGAGACCTTGGGGGGGCCAGTGGCCTGGACACCTCTCCAGACACTGGGTTTGTCTCTCCTCCTACCGTGGCTTCGGAGGAGGGAGCTACCTATGGTGTGGTGTTGACGAGGGCTGCCAAGGCCTTGGGCCTTGAGCTCCCCGTCGCGGCCGTGAGGACTAACCTCCTCACTGAGGTCCTTAAGCCGCAGTCATGCTCCATGGAGCCTCTGCGGCCGTTTAATGAGGCCTTGACGGACGTTCTTTTGGGCACTTGGTACAGGCCCGCTACGGGTTCGCCCATAGATTGGAACGTGGCCAGACGCCTCCGCCCGGCTCCGGGCGACCCATGTTTCCTGTCCTCCCACCCCACCCCCGAGAGTCTGGTCATCCAGGCCTCTAATTCCCAGACCGCATTCCCGACGGCCCCGCCGGACAGGGAATCCAAGAGGTACGAGATCTATGGCAAGAAGATCTTCTCGTCCCTTAGTTTGGGACTGCGGACTTCCAACACCGCATGCCTCTTGGGCCGCTACACCCAGTCTCTGTGGGAGACGGTGGCAGAAGTGCTGCCAGAGTGCCCGTTGGAGGTACGGGCCAAACTCGGCCAAGCCCTTGTGGAGGGCCGGGACGCAGCCAAGTATTCCATCAGGTGTGGGCTGGATACTACTGACTCGCTGGGCAGAGCGATGGCTACGACAGTGGCGGTACAACGCCACGCCTGGCTGAGATCCGCCAATTTTTCGGCAGATGTCCAAAACACTCTTATGGACATGCCGTTCGATGGCCGTCGCCTCTTTGGCGACAAGGCAGCCCACGCGCTTGAGCGCTTTAAGGACTCCAGGGCTACGGCCAAGTCCTTGGGCCTCTCGGCCCGCGCCAGCAAACGGGTGCCTTTCGCTCCTTTCGTGGCCAGGGAAGGGGCGCCCCCACACGTGCCGCCAGCCACTCGCCGCAAACTGTCGTCCAGCGCGGCGGCGGCCGTGGTAACCGCCGTGGAGGCGGTCGGGGACCCAGGCGGAGTCAGTCCACTCCTGCCCCGCGGCATCCACCTCTAAGCCCTCCTAGTCCGTGCTTTTCGGCCCATGTGACGCCAGTGGGAGGCAGGGTTCGCCATCACCTCTCTCACTGGCGCACTGTCACTTCGGAGAGGTGGGTGCTGCAGATCGTCCGAAGGGGCCACTCCCTCCCCTTCGAGACGACCCCTCAAGCCATGCCTCCCCAACACCACCGCGTATCAGGGGATCACTTGCGGCTCCTGCAGGAGGAAGTTTCGGCCCTCTTGGCCAAGGGGGCCATGGAGCGCGTTCCTGGGCCAGAAGTAGGACGTGGTTGCTACTCCCACTACTTCCTGGTACCCAAGAAGGGCAAAGGGGGCCTACGCTCTATCTTGGATCTGAGGAACGTCAACGGCTTCCTCCGGAAGGAGAAGTTCAAAATGCTGACACTGGCTCAGGTCTTAGCTCCCCTAGACCCAGGAGACTGGATGGTAGCGTTGGACTTGCAGGACGCGTATTTCCACATCCCCGTCCTGCCGGCCCACCGGCGTTACCTGCGGTTCATGGTAGGCCACAAGCACTTTCAGTTGACCGTGCTCCCCTTCGGCCTTACCAGCGCCCCACGGGTGTTCACGAAGGTGATGGCGGTGGTCGCAGCTCATCTGCGCAGGTTAGGGGTGTCAGTCTTCCCCTACCTCGACAACTGGTTGTTGAAGGCGGGCTCGCCCCAGACAGTCGTCAGCCACCTCCAGACTACGGCGGATCTCCTGCACCAGCTGGGATTTTCCATCAATGTGCCGAAGTCACACCTGTGCCCCTCTCAGAAGCTCCTTTTCATCGGAGCGGTTCTCGACTCGGCGCAGTTTCGGGTTTACCCGCCCGAACAGCGGGTTCGGGATATACAGGCTCTGATTCCGATCTTCGGGCCTTTAACCCGAGTTTCAGTCAAGTTGACGCTGCGGCTTCTGGGGCTGATGGCCTCCTGCATCCTTCTGGTGCATCACACACGGTGGCGGATGCGGGCTCTGCAGTGGGACTTGAAGTTTCAGTGGGCCCAGCATCAGGGCAACCTGTCCTGCCATGTCCTGATCTCGGACGGCACTGCGAGACAGCTGCAGTGGTGGCTCACGGATCGCGATTGGGTCAACGGCAGATCCCTCTCCCTTCCCCAACCGGAGCACGTAGTTGTGACGGAAGCGTCCCTCCAGGGCTGGGGAGGCCACTTGGGAGAGGCGGAGATCAGAGGCTTCTGGTCTCCGGCGGAGTCCCGGCTCCATATCAACCTGCTGGAGCTGCAGGCGATTCGTCTAGCACTGAAGGCATTCCTCCCGTCTGTCCGAGGGAGTGTAGTGCAAGTGTTCACGGACAACACCACCGCCATGTGGTACTGCAACAAACAGGGCGGGGTGGGGTCGTGGACCCTCTGCCAGGAGGCTCTGCGCCTCTGGCAATGGCTGGAACGCCAGGGCGGACGAACTCAGCCGTCGGTGCTCGATGGATCACGAATGGCGTCTGAACTCGTACGTGGCGCAAGGCCTCTTTCTGCGATGGGGAGAGCCTTGGTTAGATCTATTCGCCACCGAAGAGAACGCGCAATGTCATCAGTTCTGCACGTTGGAATTTCCAAGGCGGCACTCGCTCGGAGACGCTTTTTGTCGCGAGTGGAGCTGCGGTCTGTTGTACGCCTTTCCGCCTATACCACTTCTGCGACCGGGCACAAGTCATCCTTGTGGCTCCGGACTGGGCACGAAGGTACTGGTATCCCGAGCTACTCAGCATGTCAGTCGATCCCCCGGTTCGTCTGCCTCTTCAGGAGGACCTTCTGTCGCAGCAGCAGGGGACGGTCCTCCACCCGAACCTGTCCAGTCTCCACCTCCATGCTTGGAGATTGAGCGGCAACAGTTGAGGCCATTTGACTTGCCTCCTGAAGTTTGCAACATCATTCTGGCAGCCAGGCGTCCCTCCACAAAGTCGGTATATGCCTGCAGGTGGAACAGATTTGTGGCATGGTGCACAGCATAGGCTGTGTATCCCCTCAATGCCCCTCTTTCAGAGGTTCTCCTCTTTCTTCTCTCTCTTGCCCAGCAGGGCTCTGCTCTGGGCACTGTCAAGGGCTATCTTTCAGCTCTTTCAGCCTTCCTGAGGCTGCCTGACCAACCTTCTTTGTTCAAGTCCCCTATCGTTAATCGATTCCTGAAGGGCATCACTCATACGTTTCCTACTGTTCCCTTCGTGATGCCTCAGTGGGACTTGAACCTGGTTCTTACGTTTCTGATGTGCACTCCCTTTGAGCCACTTCACAACTGTCCTCTTCGCCTTCTTTCTTTGAAGACTGCCTTCCTGGTAGCCATCACCTCTGCCAGGAGAGTGAGTGAGCTCCAGGCTCTATCTTGTAAGCCTCCTTTCCTTTCAGTCCATCCGGACAAAGTTGTGTTACGGAATAGGCCCTCCTTCCTACCCAAGGTAGTCACGGCCTTCCACATTGGGCAATCCATCACGTTGCCCACCTTCTTTCCGCCTCCGCACCCCTCGAGACAGGAGGAGAGGGTCCACCGTCTGGACCCAAAACGTGCGCTCTCATTTTATCTGAATCGCACACAACAGTTCCGGTTGGATGATCAACTCTTTGTTTGATACGCGGGTGCTAAGAAAGGGAAAGCGGTGCACAAGCGGACCATCTCCCGGTGGATTATCTTGTGCATCCAGGCGTGTTACTCCTTGGCTAAGAAGGAACCCCCTGTTGAGCTGAGGGCTCATTCCACTCGAGCCACGGCCACTACTACTGCCTTGGGCCAAGGTGTGCCCTTGCAGGACATTTGCCAGGCAGCTACGTGGGCCTCGCTGCACACGTTTGCAAGACACTATTGCCTGGACAGTCAAGTCCGGAGGGACGGCTACTTTGGCCGTTCCGTCCTCCAGGACTTTCTGGTGTGATTATTGGTTCGCAGACCCACCACCACGGGGATGGTATTGCTGGGGTATCTATTCTAAGGTAAGGAATCTTTCACTAACGTGTCTCTTTCAGATGCACAAGTTACTACTTGTGTAACGATATATCTGTAAGAGACATTAGTTAGTGATAGATTCCTTACCGACTCACCCATCCTCCCCGTTCTGCGAACCAATATCTAGGGTTAAGGTCATCCCCTTTCAGGGCCCTAGTTTCATGGCACCAGTGTTGGTTTTTGTCATGGCTCTGCGCTTCTGGCGCGGAAAAGCTGTGGCTAAGAACTGACGTCAGCACGCTGAGGCGTCGTCTAAGTACTCCGACGACGTCATCACGGCGCCCCCGACGACGGACGCGGAGCCGCAGACGACGCCTACCGACGCGCAAGGGTACTGCTACGCAAAAGTTTCCGGATCCAGTCTTACGCCTGGGGATATTCTAAGGTAAGGAATCTATCACTAACTAATGTCTCTTACAGATATATCGTTACACAAGTAGTAACTTGTGCTTTAGGGTTAATGTGGATAGATTAGTTACTGTAATATAATTTTCATTGTGTTTTTATTCGTTACTTGGCAAGTTTACTTTAGATTCCACCGGCGAATTTGGTAACGCCTGGAGGGTTCGCCTTTGTTTTGCCCTTCTCCTTTCTCAGTGCCTGCGGGTGCTGGTTTTGTTTGTTGCTTTCTTGGGCTCAGTGTTTGTTTGCGCTCCTTTACTAAAAAATCAAGCTCCACCACCAGTGAGATCGCAGTTGGCACTCTTTTGTCCCTCGTATCACATTCCGTTTCGCTTTCCACGGCCGAGCTTAGTTCAGAGGCGGAAGTTTCTGCTTGTTTTGAGCCTCTGTTGCCCCTCTGCGCAGTTTTAGTGGCACCACTGTATTTGGAAATCTTCATACTCTCATATTTTTTAGCGAAAGTGAAAATTCTTCCACATTCGTAGTCTACCTTGTCTCTGTGATACTTATATACCTTGCACTCGCGTATTTTATCCTCCTCTTTTATCAATCTCTATGTCATTTCATTTCTAAGTTGGTTGTCTTCATCACTTGGTCCCATTGTTTTTATGGCTTCATTTAGGGCTTCGATTTGCTCCTGTAGCTTCTGGCAATCTGACTCGGCGTATTTGACCAGTAATATCAACAATTTTCTTGACGATTCTAAATTTCTTTCTGCTCATTCTTTCATCATTTGTGGATCGGGCGTTTCGTAACTTGGCACTATTAGTGTGCGCAAACCTCTTGGTATGCGTCCGACATCTAGATACCGTTGGAGGAAGCGACCCTCCCACCACTTGCTCTGTTCGCTCTTCATGAGCTTTTCAAGGGTTCGATATTTATCGCAGAGCGTGATGTTTGATAGATGTATCTGCCAGTGGATTCCTCACCTTGTGAATATCCCCTTACGTCAGCAACATTCGGAAATTCTTTTTGTAGCTTCCCGCCGACGTGGACAACATCATAGAGGCACGGCATCGCGCCCGACTCCGCTGACGTCACCGACACCATAATAGGCCCACGCCGGCGTGATGACATCAGTTCCGCCCTTTTTTCCGTGCCTCCGAGACACCCGGACGGACTAATGACAGTAGATATACATATATACAGTGTACATAGTATATACAATTCAAAACTGCACACATAGTGCGTAGCAAAGGTATGAAAAACCCAATATATATACAAATATAAATATACATAAAAATCCATAAACTCAGGTAAAGCAGAGTGGACAACGGGGAGGCGGGTGGGTCAGTGAGGAATCCACAGGCAGATACTGTATCTACCAGAAAAAGCGTTACCGAAGGTAAGTAACTTGTTCTTCTGATAGATACATCTGCCAGTGGATTCCTCACCTTCTGAATAGAGTCCCACAGCAGTCCCCTCTCCCGGAGGAGGGTGTCCACTCTCCTATACCAGAAAATCTTGGAGGACAGAGCGCGCAAAGTGGCCATCCCTCCTCACCTCGGTATCCAAGCATTAATGCTTCGCGAAAGTGTGGAGGGAGGCCCAAGTCGCGGCTCTACAAATACCCTCAACAGGTACACCTCTGGAAAGAGCAGATGTTGAAGACTTCACTCTAGTAGAATGAGCCCTTATACCCCCTGGAGGTTCCTTACCCGCCAGGGAGTAGCAGATCTTGATGCATAAAACAATCCATCTCGAGAGCGTGTGCTTTTCCACTGACTTTCCCTTCTTGCAGCCAGCAAAACCAACAAACAGCTAGTCATCTGACCTGAACTCTCTCGTCCTGTCCAGGTAGAAACTCACCGCCCTCTTAGGGTCCAAGCGGTGAAGCCTTTCCTCCAACTTGGAAGGGTGAGGGGAGGATAGAAGGTAGGGAGGGTAACGGACTGCCCCAGATGAAATGGAGTTCCCACATTCGGCAGAAAAGCAGCCCTGGTCCTGAGACCATTCGTTCAGCATGAATGGATAAAAACGAGGGCTTTGAACTAAGAGCTTGAAGCTCACTTACCCTCCTTGCCGAGGTAATTGCCACCAGAAAAACAGTCTTGAAAGTCAAAAGTCTCAAGGGACACTTGTGCAAAGGTTCGAAAGGCGAACCCATCAAAAACGTAAGCACAAGGTTCAAATCCCATTGAGGAACAATAAAAGGTGTTGGAGGAAATTTATTGGGAAGGCCCTTGATAAATCGTAATACGATAGTAAGTAAGTAAATAGTTTATTGTGATGATTATTTAAAATCTTACAATATTACACATCTCAGACAAAGACTAAAAACGGAGTTCTCCAATAAAAGCACTTAAAATGTCATTGCATCAAAGTTATAAGTGATTAAGTATTTAGAAATAGATATGACATCTAGTTTCCTTTTGACTATCATTAAAAACTTTACAAAGATAGCATTCACAAGGTGAGGAATCCACAGGCAGATACTGTATCTACCAGAAAAAGCGTTACCGAAGGTAAGTAACTTGTTCTTTTGGCTCCAGTTGTTTTATTTTGGGTAGTGTAGTTTGGTGGCGGCATGTTTGTATCGTTAAACATTTCCGCTGCAGCAGCTTCACGATCTCTTAATGTGTGTGTGTATATATATA